>NW_026057577.1:34146266-34148642 GCF_023721935.1 Panthera uncia
GGTATGTGTTCCATGGTCAAGTAGGTTTGGGAAACAGTTTAAACAGAACTCACTAGACTTCTTAACTACTGGACTTTTCACACCTTCCACAGTGCACACCATTGTATTAATCCCAGGATGGGACTTTTATAGACAGTATTGTCCAAACTTATGTGTCAGTGAGCATTTCATGGAACTGATGTTGCATGGAACCCTCTCTGCAAGGTGCTGATCTAGACTGAACCATGTAGAGGGAAACAACGAACTCCTATTATCTTAGTGTTTCCTTGTGAGTGAAATCTGTGGTCTCTGAGTCAAAAAGGGAGCCTGCAGGACAGACCAAGTTCTATGGTGCGCAGAGAGCCTGCCTAGCAGTGTTTTATTTTTCTGCTGCAACAAGTCCTCTCTCACAAATGCACCAGTGCAAACTTCCTTCTGCCTGTGATGGAAGTAAGTCACTCCCGGGGAAGGTAGTTGGGTTGTGCTTGTTGGCTCAGATGTGAGAGAGGGTCTGTTCAGCCACAAGAAGTAAATATCCTTCAACACTGCCCCACCCACCCATCCCTACATCGAATATTTTCACTCTCCTCCAACCAAAGCAGTGGTCCAAAAAGAAAGGGTAGGGGAAAATGAACAGCATGATCAAGAATTTGCATGACATTTCCTTTTTTTGCCCTAGCACTATGTTGCCTTAGACTGCAAATATGATTCTAGCCTTGTAAGATTTGAACAACAACTGGAATTAGTTGTAACAGGATTTCAGCTCTGTTTTGTTGTCAGGTAGCCCCTTTAGCCAGGGTCCTGGAGATGATAGAACTAACTAGAGCAGGTGGATATTAGCAAAATTAGCAAATTGGATTGACTCTCCAAGTCTGTGGGCTAACAACAATTGGGTGGCTCTGTGAACATTTAAGGGCTTCAGGAGGGAACTAGGCCTCATCTCCCAGTGACCCTGGAGGTGTAGATTGGGTTGGCTTTTTCAGAGAATAAAGACAGGCTGCATGGGGGTGGGGGTGTCAGATTGAGAGGGCTCTGAAAGAATCTATAGATGAGAACAAAATTTCACCCACCTGGGAAAGACCTCTTGGGCTATATACCACCCTCTAACAGATTTATATGTCTGAGGTATGAAGGTAGCTCTTCGAGAAGCCATGCTATAAAAACAAAGCCACAGAGGGTATAAATTTGCTGACTGCACAAGCTATAAATCAGTGGTGAGGGGATCCAAGGTCTTTTAAAGGCCCACTCCCTACAGAATCTGAGGACAGCCTGGCTCACAGGGCCTCTGTCAGGCTTGTCACATCCAGTGCAAAATAACCAAAGATTTTCCTCTTCACTCTCTTCCCCCACCAGCCTCTGTTCCAGTAACTAAGATACTGCTGAATGGAGCCTGTGATGGGTGGGGGTTTTTCCATTTCTGAAGGCCATCAGCACTTCTCAGAGCTCCTGCCACATGACCTGGCTGTCTTGAATCATTTTCTTATGGTTTCATATCTTAGTTCTTTTTGGAGATTGTTGGCTTGAAGACATGGGTTGTGTCTTACCTGTTTTCGTGTATTTCAAAGCAGCTACTCCGTCTTTCCCATTGGATAGATTAATAGGTGATACTTTTGGGGTGTGTCGGACCTACCCATTGACCCCTAGTCCCTAAGAAGTTACCCCTTCCCCATCGAGAATGGGCCCAGGAGTCATATTTGTACTCTGGAACACTGCTCCCCTGGCCATAAGAGGTAGATTGCTGACCCACAGTGAACCACTCAGATTCTCTCCCTAAGAATTTGGGACTGGGAACCGGACACAAGGTGGTTTCCACTAGTCTTTTGAATGGGACGTGTGAAAACGGGAGCTCCGGGTCATCATCAGTGTCCTCTGCTGCATGCATGGAGAACAGAGGAAGGAGGTTTGCCAAGAGAGGAGAATGGAATGGATGTGCACAGAACAGCCTGGATAGTTGACCATGTGGCTAAAGAGAGAGGAAGGGTGCCTGGCCTGCTTCTGAGTGGCTCTCCAGGTCATGGTTCCTGCCACTCCTCCTGCCTTTGGGTTCTGAAAGATATAGCTGAATCCTCATCAGTTCATCCTCTTTGCGTAAGTTAGTTTGAGTGAGTTTCGACTTCTTGCAACTAGGGAACCTTGATTAAGCAGTATGAAAAATAAATGATACTCGTTTCAATTCCCAAGTATTTCATCAGCATATCTTACTGCATTTGCCTTTAAATCTATCTAGAATATAATCATTTCTGACCATCCCTATTGCTATAGAATCTCCATTATCTCACTTGGATTGTCGTAACAGCCTCTTAGCTGGTGTCCCTCCTTCTACTCATGCATCCCTACAGTCTGTTCCTCACCCAGCAGCCAGATGGGCAGAGTCCCTTCTCCTTGCCTCGCCTCCCC
>NW_026057577.1:34148742-34293254 GCF_023721935.1 Panthera uncia
CCCTCCCCTCCCCTCCCCTCCCCTCCCCTCCCCTCCCCTCCCCTGTCTCCCCTCCCTCCTTTTGTTTTCCCATCCCTTCCTGAACAGATTGGTCCTAAAGCCATTAGGTGGGACAAAGAAAAGTAGACATTTGGGAGAGATCTGCTGTGGTATACAGCAAAGTTGGAGCTTGAACGGGGTAAGGAGTGTGTCTATGTAGAAAGACTGGCGTGGGGGAGTCGAAACCCAAAGGGATGAGACGTCATCTAAGGAGGAGGATGTCAGAGCCTTGGAAGGCTAAAGAAGGTTTCCAAATGGTACAGGAATCACCTAGATGTGAGAAGATGGGAAGACAGAACTTGGGGGAGAGGGAAGGATGCCATGGGGCAGAGAGGCCTATAGGGGATATTAGAGTCCAAATATAGGCACACCTCATTTTATTGCGCTTCACTATATTGTGCTTCATGGCCACTGCATTTTTTTACAAATTGAGGGTTTGTGGCAATCCCGTGTTGAACAAATCTATTGGTACCATTTTTCTAATAGCATTTGCTCACTTTGTGTCTCTGTGTCATATTTTGGTAATTCTCTCAATATTTCAAACGTTTTTGTTATTATATTTGTTATGGTGACCCATGGTCATTGGTGTATTACTACTACTATTGTAATTGTTTTGGGGTACCAGGAGCCACTCTCATAAAATGGCAAACATAATCAATCAGTGTGGTTTTAACTGCTGCACCAGCCAGCCATTTACCCATGTGTTGCCCTGTCCTCAGTCTTCCCTATTCCCTGAGACATAACAATACTGAAATTAGGCTAGTTAATAATCCTACAGTGACCTCTAAATATTCTAATTATGAAAAGAATAGTAGCACGTCTCTCCCTTAAAAGTTCAAAGTGAGCAAGCTTCATGCGGAAGGCATGACGAAAGCCAAGATAGGTCAAAAGCTAGGTGTCTTGAACCGCATGGTTAGTCACGTTGTGAATGCAAAGAAGAGTTCTTAAAGGAAGTTGAAAGTGCTACTCCAGTGAACATATACATGATAAGAAAACGAAACAGTCTTACTGCTAGTACAGAGTAAGTTTTAGTGGTCCGGAGAGAAAATTAAACCATTCACAACATGCCATTAAACCAGTGCCTAACTTCGGTCAAAGCCCTAACTCTTTTCAATTCTGTGGAGGCTGAGAGAGCTGAGGAAGGTGCAGAGGAAAAGTTTGATGTTGGTTCGTGAAGTTTAAGGAAGTTAAGGAAGGAAGCCATCTCCATAACATAAAAAGTCCAAGTGAGGCAGCAAGTCCTGATGGAGAAGCTGTAGAAGATCTAACTAAGTCATGAAGGTGGTTATACCAAACAACAGGTTTTACTCTAGACCAAACAGCCCTCTATTGGAAGAAGTGCCGTCTAGGACTTTCACAGCTAGAGAGAAGTCCATGCCTGGCTTCAAAGCTCCAAAGCACAGGCTGACTCCCTTGATAGGGGCTAATGAAGTTGGTGACTTTAAGGTGAAATTAGTGCTCATTGGCCATTCTAAAATTCCCAAGGCCCTTAAGAATGATGCTAAATATACTCTACCTGTGCTGTATAAATGGAAGAACAAAGCCTGGACGACAGCACATCTGTTTACAACATGGTTTAGTGAATATTTTAAGCTTACTGTTGAGACCTACTGCTCAGAAAAAAAGATTCCTTTCAAAGTATTATTGCTCATTGACAATGCATCTGGTCACCCAAGAGCTCTGATGGGAATGTACAGTGAGATTAATGTTGTTTTCATGCCTGCTAACATAACATCCACCCTGCAGCCCATGGATCAAGGAGTCATTTTGACTTTCGGGTCTTATTGTTGAAGAAATACATTTCGTAAGGCTATAGATGCTGTAGATAGTGATTCCTCTGATGGGTCTGGGCAAAGCAAATGGAAAACCTTCTGGAAAGGATTCACCATTCTGGATTGCCATTTAGGACATTTGTGATTCATGGGAACAGGTCACCCTCATGGATGACTTTGAGAGATTCCTGCCCTCAATGGAGGAAATAACTGCAGATGTGATGTAAATAGCAAGAGAATTAGAAGTGGAGCCTGAAGATGTGACTGCATTGCATGTGTGATCTCCTAATAAAACTTTAACAGTGAGGAACTGCTTTTTATGGATGAGCAGAGAAAGTGGTTTCTTGAGATGGAATCTCCTGATGAAGACACTTTGGAGATTGTTGAGTTAACAACAAAAGATTTAGAATATTGCATAAAGTTACTTGATAAAGCGGCAGCAAGGTTTGAGAGGATTGACTTCAATTTTGAAAGAAGTTCGGTGGGTAAAATGCTGTCAAACAGCATCACGTGCTACAGAGGAATCCTTTGTGAAAAAGAGTCCAGTGATGCAGCAGACTTCATTATTGTCTTATTTTAAGAAATTTCCATGGCCACCCCTAGCCTTTGGCAAACATTACCCTGATCAGTCAACACACACCAACATGGCAAGACCCTCCACTAGCAAAAAGATTATAAGTTGCTGATAGCTCAGATGATGGTTAATATTTTTTAGCAATAAGTTTTTTCAATTAAGGTATATTCATTGCTCTTTTAGACATAATACTTTTGCATACTTAACAGACTACAGTAGAGTATAAACATAACCTCCGTCTATTAGGAAACCAAAAACTTCATTTGACTTACTTTAGTGTAATACTTTATTGAAGTGGTCTGCATCCACACCCTCAGTATCTCCAAGCTATGCTTATAGAGTGGGGAAGGTATCAATGCAGGGCCTGGTATGAGGGGTTAGGGTCCAAGCAGAGTGAGGAACATGCTCATGTGGGTGGGAGTTGTCTAGCACGGGATTCAGAGGGTGAGAAGGGTATCCAGGAGAAAGGATGGTGATGACAGATTGGTGATATCAGGGAGAGTGATCAAATAAGTAAATATGTTAGGACTAATGAGAGCCAGGTTTCTTACTGTGAGAGAAGAGAGAATTATGGAGAGGGAGGAAACTTAAAAGAACCCCATCGTGTTGGATTGGAATTGGAGATATCTATCAGAACTCATGGCTTTCAATACGTAGGTAGATTATAGATACAACTGTCCACGACAACTCACTAGCAATGAACACAACTAGCACGCACATCTTGGCTTCTAAATATCATTTTCCACCAGCAGGAACTACACATCCTTAGAGAAATGGTAATTCCTGGATTAGGGTATGGAAAGTACGAGAAGACCCTGGAACATCTTGTGACAGAAAGCTAGGATGTGTTCAAAAAACAATTGGGAAATGTCAAGTGGACACAGAAACCAGCTTGAAAGAGCTCCTGCTGGCCAAGTCTGGGACAATGTGAACATCGGAATAAATAACGATAGTGAGAGATTATAAGCTGCTGACTGAATTAGGAAACTGTGACTCCATACTAATATAACTTAATAAGTGCATGTTTACATAGTTTTAAATGTTCTCTCCACAAGATATTTTTAAGTATAAAGGAGGAAAAGAGTAACTTTATAGTGATGTCAGGTAGACATCACATCAGTCAAATGATCAAAGTGAGTATCATCAGCAATGGGACAAAATGAAATGCTCTGTTGATAGAATGCAATAAGAACACAGCCTCACTTCTCTGATACTCTCTTTAAATATATTTTTAATGTTTATTTATTTTTGACAGAAAGAGAGAGAGAGTGAACAGGGTAGGGGCAGAGAGGGGGGGTGGACAGAGGATCTAAAGCAGAGCCCAATGTGGGGCTCGAACTCAGGACCTGGAGATCATGACCTGAGCCAAAGTCAGATGCTCAACCAAGCACCCCTACTTCTCTGATATTCTTTACAAAGATGCATAAGAAGACCTTTATCATAAGGACCAAATTATCATTCTGCAAAATAATGGACCTGTAATCTTCAAAAGTGTTGAGGTTGTGAAGGCTGAAGACTTGTTCTAAATTGAGGAGACTAAAAAGACGTGACACTGTGCGTGATTCTGAATGGTCTCTGAGCCACCAGGTTTTGGCTGATCTGTTGGTCTTGGCTCCAGGCTGTGCATTGAGTCCAGGTCTGCACCATGTGTCTCTCTTCCTCCTCAAATCGGGAGATACTGCATGCCCATTCTTTTCATGATGAAAAAGCAAGTCACGCCCAACTGCACAATCGTATTTCGAGTTTTGCTCACTTCACGTATGAAAACTAATTCAAGTCACAGGGCTGAGCCCAGGGTCAAGGGTGGAAAGGCACATTCTGCTCTCCATGAAAGCATAACAAAGATACGGATGTATGCTACTGCTACTATAGGCAGATTAAGAACTGAGACTAGTAATCGAACTTGCTACACTTACTGTGTGCCTGAACCATTTCTAGGGACACTCTATGACCTGGGAATTCCCATGTCGAGTATATGTTAGTGCCAGTCACACTGCTGAACTCCAGGAAGATGTTTATCTTGATAGATTAATTGCTGCCAAGGGTGTTTCTATCCACGTTGGGGAGGAGACCAAAATTACCATGTCATTGTTCCCTACCTGTGTTGGTTCCAGGCACAGATAGGCTCCCTGTTAAAATGTAAAATGTGTCAACTTTTGGAGTCATTAGTTTATTTTTCTGTCCTGGAGAATAATTGCAGATGTAGTTAAAAAAAAAAAAAAGGCTGTGAATGAGGTAGCTTATAGCATATAGTTTATAAGAGTGACAAAGTATAACTTGCCAAAGGTCTTTCAATAGAAGAGTTAAGTAAACTGGTATTTCCATGGTAGTTAAAAAGAATGAAGAATGAAGTATAGTTATGTGTTCTTATCGGTAGAAGACAGACCACTAGGAGGTACAACGTACACGTACGTGTGTGTGTGTGTGATGGGTATTTGACTTTACACATTTGGCAGAGCTGGTTGAACAGCCTTTGTAAGGCTGTTTTTTCTCATCTGATGCTGGAATATCCACAGGGCAAGCAGGCAGAGAAGAGCAATGTAAGTAAATTGGGAGCAGCAAGGACCAGCTGGAGCCCACTAAAATCCATGTCAGCCTCACTGCCTCCAACTGCGGACCTTCAGGAGAAGCTGGCCAGGTCCCGGAGGTGGAGGGGCTGGTAGAGGATGTGGGGAAGAGGTGGAGCAGCTCCAGGCAGCGTGCACGCCTTGCAAAAGCACCCCGTGACCCTGCTCTCACCTTCCAAGAGTTAGAAGGAACATGGTTGCTGCATCACATCGGCCCTTCACATCACAGCAAAGAAATGTCTCCTAGCCCTTTCTAAGTGGAAACATACAGGGAAGGGAAATCCGGAGACTACTTCAGCCTTGCCAAATTGCTGCATCACAAAGCTACCACGTTGCTGTTAGGGGAAGATTTCCAAAACCTATTGATGTGTGAAAAATGCAAGTTTTGGGTATTGTAGACATATGTTTTAAAAAATACTTCCACAAAAATTATTTCCATCTGTACACATCTAGGTGTGTGCATGCCTAGAGACAGATTTGGAAAGAACACTGACCATGGTCACCTCTGAAAGGAGATTGTAACTGGGGAAGGGGGTGTCAAGGGGACTGAGTTTATCCAGCTTCAACTGTAATTGGAAGTAAGCAAAAAGAAAAAGAAAATCCCCTTCTGTATAAATCATTTCTTAAATTAAGGGTGGGAGGGCTTTACTTCTTTATAAGGGCCCTAGTTTTTAGTACTTTAAAACTAGGCCATAAAGTAGATCTTGCAGGACACTCCAAGGGATATATAGATGGTCAAACACTTATTCTGGTATCCCTCTATTCCCTATGTCCTAATCAGCACGGTGAGGCTTTACCACCCCACTTAGCTTCCGAGAGGTGGGGAGACCCCCAGGGCTTCAGCTTGTAGCCAGTCGGCAGTGGTGAAGTGCAGCGATAGTGCCAGGACTTTCTGTAGGGAGTTGAGGCACAGCTCCCTCTCTTTTTTCAGTAGTGATGTTAAATAGCAAGCCAGCACAATTTTCGAATAGATGTTTCTCCCCAGAACTTTGCTCGTGTAATGGATTCCCCTGGAGAACTACTGGGAGTCCTCTTTCCATGGACTCTGCCTGCAGAGCTCTGTAGGGTAGTAAACCCTACAGTAGTCTCAACTACTTTTCAAGAGAGGGAAACAAGTAGATGGTGAGTGTCAAGAATGTGCAGTCCCCTGGAACAGGGGACCTCCAGACCATGTCCCAGGCCCAGAGGACAGCTTCTCTTGTGGAGCTACCCCCATCTCCTGTCTTCTGGGAAGCCTTCAGGTGCTTTCTCCCAGATAAAGCATCTGCCTTCTTTTTTTTTTTTTTTTCTGTTGAATTCTCAACCATGCTTCAGTTCTTAGGGGAGAAGTTTCTCATTAGCCAAAATGGGTTTGATTTCTCCTTCATCACCCTCATCTCCCTTCAGGGCAACACTCACTGCCCAGCTGTGGGGCCATCAGCAGGCAGTGTCTAGCTATCGACTCCCTCCGAGTCTGCCTCAGCTGTCAGGACTTGTCTCACCCAAGGTCGTGCCCTTTTCAGGGCTACCACATCTGGTGGCCCGGTGAGGTGAGGGTGTGAAGGCCCTGTCATTTCCACGTGACAAGGACAGCTCGGGTACAGCATTTGCCCCAGAGCTCCCTGTTGGCTTGGCCAGCCATTTGACGGGCCTGCACTACAGCTTGACTTTTCCCTCTGGCCGTTTCTGCTTCTGCCTTCTTCCTTTCACAGACATTGATCTGCAGTAAACACCTTACATCCCAAACTCCTTATCAGCATGTACTTCTGGACAACCCAACCTGTAGTATTTGGGACAGGGAATGATCCAAGAGAGCAGCCGATAAGGTGGGGTTTGGAGCTGGATCCCTTATGCCGAGGCTGAGCATGGGTGGGGGTGGAGCACAGGCATCCCCTGGGATGAAGTGGCCTGTTAGTTCACCTGGTGGTGAAGTGAGCGGATGCGCTGGTACACGGGGGAGATGTTTGGAGAGGAATGGAGTTCATACAACTGTGTGGATAGAGGTGTGGGATGGCTCTACGGAGCCCCACTGATGGTCTACAGGAAGGTAATGGACAGCTACAAGTCAGTAACAGGCAACGGAAAGGCCGGTGTGAGAGCCAGTAGGCTTCTTGGTTACATACAAAGCAGTACTAATCTCTTAGCAGAGGACAGACACCAACCGAAGCAGTTCTGTTGTGCCAAGGTCGAGACCCGAATGGGGAAAAACCTAGGACCCTGACATGTGGGATGCAGACACCTATGTGGCCACCCCAGCAGACTGTGTTCACAGAGTCCGCTGAACTGTCAGAGCCCATAGAAGTGGCCCAGCCCTGCCTAGTAAGAGTTAGCACTCTCCCTGTGTTGGATAACAATGCAAGGGCCTCTCTCCCAAAGGCAATACGTACCTCTAGGTTCAGCCCTTACCTTCCCTCCTGGCCACTTGGTTTGAAATTAAGGTTAAGTCACAGCATAACCCAGCTGAAGATGTGATAGGCCTGACAGGGGAGGAAAGGGACCATCCCACGAAGGGTGCAGGACAGAGCCAGGCAGTGCCCTTGGGGGCCAAAGGGTGCACAGAGGCCTGGATATGAGGGTGTCAGGTATCAGACACCAGAGCATAGTGTTGGGTGGGAAAGAGTTTGACATTGGTGTGCTCTCTGGAGGTGCAGGACCCTGGGAGGTGGTGCTGTCTCACTATTAGGATGCTTCTGGAGGCATGGAGGCAACCCCATGCCGATCAAATTTGAAATGCTAGAATTGCCATGGCAGATGGTGGAAGAAGGAATGAAAGGCACTGGGAGGTAGGTGTGCTGAAATGGATGGAGTCAATAGCCAGGATGCCTGCCTAAACATGTGGTCCCCAGGAGGGTTCAGAGGACATATCATTCACCAATGGTGTAAAGGCATTTCAGTGGTGGCTCTCCTTTGTAGGTCAGGGCTGAGGGTGGAGTGATTGTTACAGAATTAGTCTCCCTGTTAGCAGTGTTGATGATAGGATCTGAAATAATAGAGGTTGGGACTGTGCTTTAACCTCCAGAAGCCAGGGACCACAAAGATCGTGATGGTTGGCAAAACTAAAGTGGTAGACAAGGAGGCCTGACAGAAAGTTACAGAGATGGTTATTACAGTGTCTCTAGGGGCAGGTAGCTGGATAGTTGATAAGAGTGCTGTTCAGCTTGTACTAGCAGAAGAAATCAAGGAAAGGTGAATAGAAGATTGAGGTCCAATGAGAAGGTAAGATTCCTTGCCTGGTTTCCAGACCTAAGCAAGTTTTTTGACCTGCAAGCCACTGACTGAAGAGGAAAGAAAAACCCTGTCCTTCTCTCAAAGGACCTATGGCCATGTCTTTAGGTCACTGTGCACTAGGGAACTGGGATTACCTAGATATTTGAAGAATTTTGGATACAAGGTCTGAGTTGGAGATCTGCTGATACCCAGAGACTTGAAGTGTTGTCATGGTTCCCCTGTTTTGTGGGGGCAGAGGGGTCCATGTAATAAATGGAGTCCTGACCAAGATCCAGCTTATGGTAGGTCTACCTGGGTGCCACCACTACCAGTGGGCATTTCTCCCCATCCCCACCCTGCCTTCCTACCCTCTTGATTTACAGTTGCTTGAGAATAGGACCAGTGTCTTTGAATTCCCCATTACTGCCTGGCATGATGCCAGGCATGCATCATGGGGTAGGTACTTAATAACTACCAATTAAATTGAAGCTTTTCTTGACCACTGAAGAAAACTGGATGGTAGCCATACCTCACCTTGATGCTTAGAGCTTCTAATATATATTCTGCACATCTGTAGTTATTATTTTTTTTTAAACTTTTAATTTTGGAATTCTAGACTTACCAGAAGTTGCAAAAATAGTACAGAGCGGTCCTGCCCATTCCTTTTACCTTTCATCCAACTTCCCCAGTGGTAGCATCTTACATAACTAAAGTACATTAACAGGAGCACCCAGGTGGCTCAGTTGGTTAAGCATCCAACTCTTGGTTTCTGCTCAGGTCATGATCTCACAGTTGGTGAGTTCCAGACCTGCATTGGGCTCTGCACTGACAGCTCGGATGCTGCTTGGGATTCTCTCTCTGTCTCTCTCTGCCCCTCCTCTGCTTGCTCTCTAACTCCCTCAAAAATAAATAAATAAACATTTTTAAAAAATATATTAAACCAGGAAATAGATACAGCTATAATACTTTTTATTAGACTCCAGAGCTTGTTTGGATTTCACCAGTTTTTATGTGCACTTTTGTATGTATCCGTAGTTGTATTAAATTTTTATCACCTGTAGAGATATGTGTAACCACCACTGCAGTGAGGATACACCCTCCCATCACCCCAAAGGAACTCCCTCAGCTACTCCTTTATGGTCATGTCTTATGGATGTCCTCATCCCTAATCCCTGGCGACCATTGATCTGTTCTCCATCTTTATAATCTTGTCATGTGAACATAAGTTTTCGTTTATTTGGGATAAATAAATGCCTAAGAGTTTGATTGCTGGGTCATGTGGTAAGTGTGTTTAAATTTTATTTGAAACTGCTAGTCTATTTTCCTGACTGGCTGGACCATTTCCATTTCTACTACGAGTGTCTGAGAGCTACACATCCTCCCCAGCACTTGGTAGTCTGTGTTTAGCTGTTCTTATAGGTGTATAGAGGAATGTCACTGTGGATTTAATGTGCATTTCACAATTTGTGAATGACATTGAACACCTTTTCATGTGCTCGTTTTCCACCTGCATGTTCTCTTTGGTGAAGTGTCTTTTGAAGTCTTTTGTCCATTTTCTAGTTGGACCCTTCATCTTCTTACAGCTGAATTTAAAGAGGTTTTTTTTAAAAGTTATTTTTATATTCTGTATACAAGTCTTTTGTCAGAAATGTGATTTGTAAACATTTTCTCCCATTCTGTGGTTTGTCTTTTCATCCTCTTAACAGTCTTTTGCAGAGAAAAATTTTAAGTTTTGATGAAGTCTACTTTATTAGTTTTCTTTTATGGATTGTGATTTTGGTGTCAGATCTAAGAACTCTTCACCTAACTCTAGTTGATTAATATTTTCTCCCATGTTTCCTTCTAAAAGTTTTATATTTTATATTTAGAGCTCCGATCCATTTTGAATTAATTTTTATATAAGGTACGAGATTTAGCTTGAGGTTTTTTCTTTTTTTTTAATGTTTATTTTTCAGGTAGAGTGAGCAAGCACAATTGGGGATGGGCAGAGAGAGAGGGTGACAGAAGATATGAGGCGGGGTCTGCTTCACAGGGCTTCGCAGGGCTCAGAGTCACGAACCCTGAGATCACGACCTGAGCCAAAGTTGGATACTTACCTGACTGAGCCATGCAGCCACCCCTTGTGTTTTTTTCTTTTTGCTCATGAATGCCTGAAGCGATGATTCTAAGACCACATGTTGAATACTCTCATTTATTGATTACTTTTTTCCAAATAACTACCTTTTTCACTACCTAAATAGAGCAAGAATAGGTACGCCATCTATGCCTCTTGGCATCTTTCTCTGAACTTAGTATTTCATCCAATCAAAAAGTATTGATTGAATACACATTATGTGCTGGAAATTAGACTAGGTGCTTAGGATACGTATGTTGTCACGGAGCTCATCGCCTAGTGGAGGAGACAGACCATAGACAATCAAAAAATACATAGTTAACATCGTGATGAAGTTCTCTGAAGGAAAAGAAAACCTTACGGTTACAAAGAACAGTGAGGAAAGAAGGTCTGCCAACATGGTGAGGGAGATGCACTCAGAAGAAGTTACATGTAAGCTGAGACTTTAAGATCTGTGATATCATTGTGAACATGATGAAGCAAGAGAGGTGGGGAGAAGCCCTAACTTTTCATTGTTCCAGCCCGTTGTCCATCTCAACACCATCCAAATCCCACAGCTAAAAAAGGAACCTGAAGGTATTTATCATTTTATATTCTAAAATTCAAAGTGAGCCCAGCCTGGGAGGAGAATGCAAGGGCATCCCCAGCGTCAGCTTCCTTCATGATTGATTGTCTGTAGCCCAGCATGGTTTTGTGGTTCTTCTTGGATTTTGGATGTTCATAAAACCAGCTGCCAGCTGCCTGCCTGCCATGTGGGCCAGGCTCTGCGGGACAGGTGCCTTGCTGGGAACTGCATAGACTGACAGGGTCCAACACAGCCAGTCTGAAAGCCTCCTGATTGGCTACGTAGAGCATTTCCCCAGGCCAAGGAGGGAAACCCAAACCACCAAGCTACCAACTATGCCTGCTAGAGAATGAGGAGGAGACAGGCAGGATTTCACACCACCATCCATTTGGGGTTCTCAGTGGGCTTCCAAGGCCTCCCCACTCTCTAGGCTTTGCCCTTCAGCACCCAGATATCCAGAAGCCTGGTGGCACTTAGCACATGCCTGGCACAGAGGAGTCACCCTCCATTATTCCAGGGCATTCTCAGCCTATGTGTATTTTGGAAGGTGCAGTAGTCTGGGGAATATGGGTCGAGCAGTTTCTTTTTCTCCCTGGGTGCTGTCAGCCAGTAAGAACTTTTAAGCAGAGACAAAAATTGTTGCTTTTAATATTCAGGGACAATCAGATCTTTGCTGAAGGACCTGGCAGGGCCTCACATTGCTGGTGGGGGGAGAACAGTGGAGTCCAAGTGCCTTGGTCCGGGCCCTCTGGGAGTGTGGCCTGCCAGCTCTGGGACTGGGGGGTCCTATTCCAGCTCTGTTGTGTCTGGATAATTTAACCCCACAGTTGCCTTGGTTACACAGGCTGAATCTCAGTGAGCCCCGTTACTCATTACCTCTCCCTGGACTTGGTCTGACAGGCAGCCATGGCTCCTGGCTGTTTGTCTGCTACCCAGACTCACCTCTCTGGGGATGTGTCTCCCAGCTTCCGAGCACAGCCTGGGGTGGGGGTCAGTCTCTTCTTGTACTTGACACTTCCCTCAGACTTGACATTTGTTTCCTAACACCTCCCTATCTTGCTGGCCCTGAAGGCAGGCCCTTCTCTTACTCCCCTCCTTGGAAACCAGAGACACTAGGATCCTGAGAATGGCCAGGGACTGGGGTGTGGCCTACAGATTACCCATTGGGTTTATGACACATTATCTGCCCATTTCCTTATAGCCCCTCACTGCAGGGTCCCTGGGTCATCAGGGTCCTGCACTGGTGCACCTCCCAGAGGCCTAGGCAATATGCCAAGCCTCACATAAGCTCCAGAGAACTGGCCTAAGCACCAGACTGCCTAGGTTCTAACCCTGAAGCCACCCAATTTGTGATCTTGTACAAGTCACGTGACCTTGCTGAGGGTTAGTCTCCTTTATGTAAGAGGAACAATAACACCAGCCCTCAAAGGATTATTTTAGAGATTAGATAGGATAATGTATGTAACATGCTTGGCACAGTGCTTGGTACATAGTAAATGCTCAGTAAATAGTAGTCATCATCTTTGTCATTCCTTTCAGAATGTGCTCATCTTAATGTTCTCTTCCTGAGGATTGGTCTTCCTGCTCAATGACTACTAGTGAATTAGCGAGTTAAGATATTAACACTAACCACAGAAAATCCCTATCCAGCACTTTCTTTTGGCCAGATACTGTCTAAACTTTTGACATTTCACTGAATTCTCCTAGCACCTCTCCAAGATAGGTACTATTATTATGCCCAAATAAGGTAAGGCAAATGAGACACAGAGAGATCAAATGAGCTGCCTGAGGATACATTGCTAGTGAATGGCAGATCCAGGATTCAAACCCAGGGAATCTGGCTCCAAATTACAGTCTTACTAACTTGACACACTTGAGTTGCTTCCCCCAGAAAACGCAGGACACTGGAAGGACCTGTCTCAGACATGCAAGGAATGATGGGCAGTCTGGGTCGTTAGTGCTTTTCCTACACTGGTGTGTCTGCATCAGCTCACTCCTTGCAAAGCATTTTGGGACATGTGAGGCATTTTCATACACCTGCACATTATCTGCCTCTTCTAGCAATTAGGTGGGGCGGGCAGGAGAGAGTAATTGTTATTTCTATTCTACAAGAAAAGGTGAAGCAACTTGCCCAAGGTCACCCAGCTAACACCAGATTACAGGTCTTCAGTCTCTGGATATAAATTCTTGCTCCCATACTATCCTGCCTTTTGTTGATGCCACTAGTACGTTCCTACAGCCGAAAACCATGATATAACAATAAAATCCTGGGACTAGAAGGTCACTTAGAGCCATGCAGTTTATGTTTGAATATGTTGGAAGACCCCCAGTGATGGGGAACTCACCACCTGTAAGAGTTAACTGGATAGTAGATTCTGAATGGTGTACAGGGTGGGGGTGGCCAAGGGCATGACTGGCCCTGGAGATGTCTGTCCTGTAAGTGAAGCCATGGGATTGAGCCTCTCTGAGGAATGTCCCTGCAGCCAGGCCCATGAGGCCTCCCTCTCAGTCCTTCCTCTCTAAAACCTCATTCTTCTCCTTCGGAAGGGAGCCCTTTCTGCAAGGACTGGTTAAGGTTTATTAGCCCTTAAAATTCCTTCGAGATGAGTTGGTATTTATTTCTCTGCAAAGCTTATGTAACTGTAAGAGGATACTGGGGCTGCCAAAGCTGTCTGTGGTTTGGATGGGGCTTGCAGCGGTTTTCTTCTGGGAGCTAAATATTAGAATGAATGATCTCATACTATCATTTTCTTTGGGAGCCAGTGGTGCTTGTTCCAGTGATACCTGGAGCTCCTCCGAGGCCCCTGAAGTTTTGCTTTAGGCTCATATCTGCTGGCAGGGCAGAGGGGACAGCGAGAGCACAGATTAGTTTCTGGAGGCAACTCGGCCACTTAGCTGCTTCAAGGAGGCTCAGATCTGGGTGGCCCACAGCGATTGGGCTGCCGGGGAGATGACGGGGAAGGCCAGTCTTCCCGCCATGATTGTTCCAATCTGAGATTTTATAAGGAGGCAGACCGGGAACTTGGAACAGGAGCAGGATTGGGAGGCTCTGACTGCTGGGAAATCACAGGCGAGTCCTGAAGAACTGTCAGAGCTGGGGCAGCCTTGTATTGGGAGCCTCCTGCTACTGGATAAAAGGTGTCAGTTTTGGAGCACTTACTGCATACCGGACAGAAGTTAAGACAGCACGTCACACGGGGGCATGGAAGGCGGTGGGTTGGAGGGTAGTGAGAATGTCTGGGTCTTATCCCAGCTTCCCCAATTACTGGCTAGGTGACATTGGGCACTGGTGTAACCTATCTGCCTTCATCTCTAAAAATGGTGGTATAATAGCCCTTCTTTTGAGGTTGTTGGGAAGATTAAATGTGATAATTTGGACAAGTTCTTAGCACAATGTTTGGCACTAGTGAAGAGCTCAGAAAAGTTTAGCAATTATCATCAGCATCATCATCTAATATAATCCTCATAACAGTCCTGTGGTGTAGGACACTTGATCTCATTTTGTGGGGGAAGAAATGAAGCTCAGAGAGGTCATGTGTTCCAAGTCATATAGTTAATGAGCCACTAGGATAGGATATGAACCTTTCATTCCTGGTGTTTCTGGGCCTGGAGTTGGGGGAGGTGGGATTTACTGCATTGATTCCTTCCTTGGGAAACTTGAAAGCTGCCACATGCAGGGCTAGAGAAGGGGAATAGCCAGATTCCTTGGCCTTGGAGCCCTGACTTCAAAAGGCAAATGGTTCTTGGCAAAGACTTTGAGGAGGCTGCTAGCTTGTGAGCTTCACGAGGGCTCAAGGACCATGTTGGTTTTGTCCACTGTGTTCCAGCTCCGAGCACTGTACCTGGCATATGACAGAACCCTAGACTGAACAACTTACAGCTGCAGTGATGCTTTGGGTGCCATCATTTTGTCAAGTGAAGCCTCGCTTCTTTCTGTTATCAATAACTTCTTTGACCTTAGGGACATGATACACATGGCAGCCACTGGGCTGAGTCCCCTTGGGAACAAAACACTGGGGCAGGTGAAGAGAAAGGAGGAATCTCTGTGCTGGAGACAGATGTTGTCAGTGGCAGTCAAAGGGCTGGGGTTTGAGAGAGACCACAGAGAGGAAGGAGTCTTACTGGGAGCGTTCAAAGCCCTAGTCACAGTGTCTTGAATTTAGTGGGCAAATACTTATAAAACCACCTACTGGGTGACTACAGTGTGCTTGGGGGCAACGCACACAGCCTGAATAGATAGATGTGTTTTCTGCCCTCGGGAAAACCCAGTCTGGTGGGCTAAGGATGGCAGAGTAAATCAAATGAGTCATTGTTAATTATAAATTAGGACAATTGCTATGAATGCTCTGGGTAAAGAGATGAATAATAACAGAGGTGGAATTCTATTTTAGAATAGTCAGGGCGGGCCTCCTGGAGGAGGTAGCATTTGAGCTCCTTCGGAAACATTGTATAACCTCAAACTGGACTCGGTTACCCTTTCTGATGGTCAGTGGGGAATTTGAGGCTCTGAGGCCCACAGCTGGTGCCAGAGCCTAAGGAAAACCATTCAAAGACATTTCTGAAGACAGTGGCTGGCAGGAATCTCAAGAGTAAAGGTTCTGTTCCTTCCTTCCCAGGAGGCTGGAAATAATTAACAGTGAAGGGGCAAAGAGAGGAGCTTAATTAAAGAAAGAAGCAGATGGTTCTAGCCAGTCAGGTCTGGGGCACCATACATTCCCGTCCCTGAGGGCATGCATGAAACTTGTTTGCAAGAGTTTTCCCTTGTTTATCCACTAGGTTTGGGATCTCCTTAAATGTTGAGTGTCTGCAGCAAGGCAGGAGTCTGTGAATTTTTGTTGTCCTTTTTTGCAAAGCCTTTTCAACCTGTAGTGCTCTCTCTCTCGGTCATTGTGGCCCACACCCCACAGGCCCTGTGGGTTCTACCTTTAAGTAGGTTTTGCATTCAAATCCATCATCTTCCCTCTAGCCCCCTGCTCTTCCCAGCCCATCTCAGCCCCTACTACCCACTGGGCCACATCCTCTCTCTGCCAGGGGTGCTTTGAAAGACATTGACTTTTCAATATTTTCGTACTGTAATTTGGAACCAAATAGTCAAAGCCCTTCTCCTGGGCCTGGGAGGCCCTGTGACCCTGCCTCCTCTGCCTCCTCTGCCTCCTCATCTTCATCTTGTACCCTGTGCCTCATGCCCGCTCTGGCCCCGCATCCAGCCGGGGCCTGCGCCTAGGCATCTCCCCTGTCCCAGGATTCTGTCTGATTGGATCAGGTCTGAGCTACAGTGTCACATCCCAGCTGCCTAAATGCAGCAGTGACAATGATTGACATCTAGCCGTTAGTACTTAGTAGTGGGAGGCAAGGGGCTCAGTGAGCCTCACTTTCCTCTAAATATGGGACATAGGGAACCACAACTTTGGCAGGAGATGTTTAGTAAGTGTTCAAGTCCCTTTCCTACTTAGACTGCAACGAGAGTATATCCCCTTAGTGTACTTTACATTTTACATTTTCCAGGGCATTTTCCTATTCATGACCTTACTTAAGGCTCTTGAAACCCTGCCAGTAGGCAGGGTGAATATTGTGATCTCCTTATCAAGCAGGAAGTGGCTTCAGAGGGGCTAAAGCCCTGCTCAGGGTCACACAGGGAGAATGGGACTGTGATGACAGCTGTACTTGACCTTCTCCGGAGGGTGACAGTGCAGAGGGACCAGATGGAGACCCTGAGAGCCAAAGTCAGCCAGTGTCTAGGGGTGGTGGTAGGGGAAAGATCTCTGCTTTGCAGGCATCCCCCACCCCAGCTGCCTGGCCACATGCTCGGACTCTCACTACCCCCAGCCTGAAGCTGGGGCTCTCGTGCCCATTTTTTCCCACAGCCTTCGCCCTGTCTCAGGTCTCCTCCTGACCACTTCTCTGCTTCCACAGCCTTCCCTTTCCAGGTTACAGCCCGCTGAGGATGAGGCCCAGGTGGCCCCCACCCACCTGTGGTGTGGGGAGCTTGGGCCAAGCGTGGGATTTGACTGTGGGAGGGAGTCACTGGGAAGCTTAAGATCCTCCAAATAGCTTTTCTGTGGTCTCCCCATTCTCTGGGCTGGGGTGCATTTCCTAAATGTACCCAGTTCATTACCTCAGTTCTTCCAGGTTGGGGAGGGGGGGCAGGGAGCAGGCAAAGGAAGAAGGTCTTGAGGTCTTTAATCTTGAGAGTTGGCATTCCTGGAACAAAGACACTGCCCACCTGAGGGGCAACAGCACTGACATACCAGTGATGGAGGGAGTTTCAGGGGTAGAGGAGGTTCTACTCTGGGGCTGTGGTTTTTACTGCTCTCCCAGCTGGTTGCATGGGCACCTGCTCCTTGGGGTTGGAGTAGGTATGGGGGGAGGGGGATCATATAGATGAGGGGAAGGGAGGCTTCTCAAAAAGTCAAAAGAGCTGCCTAGTATAACTATGTGGGAAGAAGCTGTCTGAACCCCACCTCTGCAATTTACCACCTGTTTGACCTTATGAAGTGGCTTAACTTTTCTGAACCTCACTTTCCTCATCTATATAAAAGCAGGGATAATTCTTCTTTTATTAAACAAATATTTTCTGTCTACCTACTGTGTAGTGAACAAGTCAGGAGACAAGATCTCTGCTCTCATGGAGCTTGGGGATAGTGGTGGATGAACAGAGATACAGCAATAGTTGACAAACAAAATAATTCTGGGTGTCAGGTCAAAAGCCAAAGGGAGCGGGAAAGATGGGCAGACAGAGCAGGACTCTCTGAGGAAGTGATGTTCGACCTGAGACCTGGAGGTGAGAAGTCAGTTCTGCACAGAAATGGAGGAAGAACGTTCTGGGCAGAGAGAACAGCAAGTGCAAAGGCCCTGAGGTGGAAACAGTCTTGAGGAACAGGCAGTGGCCACAGAATTGTAAGATGTGGTGAGCGAGTGGAAGAGTGGTTTGAGTGGAGATGGGGGAAGCAGTTAGCAGACAGATTTCTAAGGGCTCTTGAGGCCATGATAGAGTTTGAAAGCTTTTGGAGGGTTTAACTTAAGCAGGGGAATGACATGATTGGATTTGTGTTTGAAAAAATCACCCCCTTGAAATTCCTGAGCTTCATTTTCCCCACCTTTTAAAATGGACATAATAAAGCATATCTCCCAGAGCTAGAGCTACTGGAGGGGTTAAAAGACATGAAAGCAACAAGCAAATTCATCAATATGAATCAATGTGCCACAAATGTTAGGGCCACCGTGTAAAGACCTTAGAAGAGATATGAGGTTCTGTGCTTGGGAGCGGGTAGCTCCGAAAGGGTTAATCAAACCTGTCTTGGGAAAAGCAATCCCATTCTGCTAATATAATGGTAAGGGATGCAATTCAGGCTGTTTATATTTTAGAGATTCGGTACTCCTATTAAGCAATCACCCTGTTTATGTCACTGCTAATTGAAGTAAATTGCTTTCTGCAATCAAATCGGGAACTTCCCCTTTCCGATCATGAAGGGACTTGGACTCTGGTTCCTGACTTCCAGTATTTAGTCTGCCTTAAGACTTGCCCTTTAATTAATTGCATACATTCCACTGATTTCCTTAAACATGCCTTTGGCTTGCTGTTGGGTTGGCCATGCGTTGATTTTGAAATTGCCCTCCGGGATGGGAGGTGTGTCTCCCCAGCCAGCGCAGGTTTCCGGCCGGCGGGGCTGAGGGGGGGCAGGCTTTGAGCAGATGTGAAAGGTAGAGGTGAGCCGCAGATATGACTGCTGGTAGTCGGAATGCTCTGGGTGCCGCTGCCTGGTGGAGAGCTGCTCCACTGCACTGGGACCACCGCCCCCTGTAAATCAGGCTGGAGGCTCAGGCATCTCCTCTGTCTCCTGCCCTACCTCTGCTCTTGTGAGTGGAACAGGAAGAAAGCAAGGGCAAGGCCAGCAGAGAGCACGTACCTCAGTGAACTCTGATTCTCCTGGTTGCCCTGCCACTGCCACCATCACCACCACACCCCCCCCACCCCCCGCCCCAAGCTTTCTGTCATGTGCACAGGCTTGCGTAGAATGGGAATCCTGGGGACTGAGGGGCTGAGGGAGAGTTTACCAGAAGACAGAGGCTAGGACCTGGAGCATGGAGGTTGGATGGGAAGGAGCTGAAGCGTTATTCTGGGAGGAGGGGGCACAGGCATTAAGTTCTAAGGCCTGTTGCCCAGCCCCACGGAGGGGTATCCCAGCACTTGCTCCTCATGTTGGTAGTCCGGGGCTAAGGGTAGGGGGGGAGTTATTTGATGCTGGACAGAACTGTCATTTCGGATGCCCTTGGAATTCATTGTCCTAGCTTTTGTAGGGAGCAGAGAAAATAGGCAGAAAGTGTTCCTGATCATTGTTCCTCTGTGCCAAAAGAAAATTAAGGGCCCTAGGATTCAGTCCAAGGTGAGGTATTTTGGATACTTTACTTTGAGGTGTGAAGAGTATCCTGCCCAATACACTCAACTAAAATCCCTCTCTCTATCCCTCTCTCTCTCCCTCACTCTCTCTTGATCCAAATGGCATTGCCTGCCTCTGGAATAGTGCTGCACCCGGCCCTGTATTTGAGTTTCTGAGACTCTGCTGGGTCTGGGGATAAAGACTCAGATCAGACATACTCCTTGCCTGCAAGGAGGGTTTAGTCAGGCAATCAGGAGCTAACTATACTAGCTGTAATAAGTAGCATTTCTTGAGCACTTACCCTGAGCCAGGCACTGTGCTAAGTGCTTTACATGCATTGACTCATTCAGACTTCACTATACCCAGATGCAGTGGGACTCAGTGTATTGACTTTGCAGATGGTAAAGTTGAGGCAGAGTCCATTTTGGGAAACGATGCAGTAGTTTCTTAGAGTTAGACAACAATTTAGTATAAACCCATGGTATGAAGTACATACCTAGGAGAATTGAAAACGTGTCCACACAGAAACTTAGAGACACATGTTTATAGCAGCACTATGGGTAGTAGCCCCAAACTAGAAATAGTTCAAATGTCTCTCAGATGATGAATGGATGAGAATATACATATTGCATACAGTGGACTATTATTTGGCAAATAAAAAGGAATGAAGTGCTGATATATATGCTGAGTGAAAGAAGCCAGACACAAAAGGCTGTGTATTGCATGATTCCATTTGTATGAAATATCCAGAAAAGGTGGATCTGTGAAGACAAAAAGTAGATTAGTGGTTGCCTGAGGCTAAGGGCAGGAATAAGGATTAACTGTAAATGGGCACAAGAGATATAATGAAGTCGTAGAAATGTCCTAAAATTAGATTATGGTGATGGTTGCACAATTTGGTAAATTTACTAAAGATTATTAAATTGTACACTTAAAGTGGGCAAATATTATGATATGTAAATTATACTTTAATAAAGTTATTTTAAAAAATTGAGGCTATGGGGTACCTGGGTGGTATAGTCGGTTAGGCATCTGACTTCAGCTCAGGTCATGATCTCACGGTTTGTGAGTTTGAGCCCTGATTCAGGCTCCACACTCCCTTTCCCTCTCTTTCTCCCTCTCTGTCCCTCGCTCACTTGGATGTGCGCTCTCTCTGTCTCAAAATATAAGTAAGTAAGTAAGTAAGTAAATAAATAAATAAATAAATAAAGGCTGAGATCTCATAACCTGCCTGAAGTGATTGACGGTTAAAAGATGAAGCAGATATTCAAACCCAAGCAGCCAGACCAGAACAGACCAGAGACTCATTCCTTTTTTTTTTTTCTTCCCCAGAGACGCATTATTAACCATTAGGCAACATTGCTACCAGTAAATAGCGCTTTTTTTTTCCCACTGTTTATTTGCTTTTGAGAGAGAGAGAGAGCACATGGGGGGATACGTGGGGGTGGGGTGAGAGAGAGAAAATTCCAGGCAGGCTCCACACTGTCAGCACAGAGCCTGACACAGGGGCTCGAACTACAAACTGTGAGATCATGACCTGAACCCAAATCAAGAGTTAGATGCTCATCCAGCTGCGCCACCCAGGCACCCCTCCCGGAAATAGCTTTTATCTCGGCCTAGCAGCAGGCCTGGGAGTAGGCCGGCATTCTTGAAATGTTTCTGGAAAGGGTGGCGACGCTTGGTTTGTGTCTTAAGGTCTTGTGTATAAGTTCTTCACCAGGAAGCTCTCTGGGCTGCCATCTTTGACCCTCACTTCCTTCGAAGAGCTGAATCTTGTTGACTAAACAGAAGAGTGAATGCCTGAAGAAGGAGGAGGAGGACACCAGCCATCTTCCTTGCATGAGGACCATGATCAGGTGTTTAATGTGGCCTGGAGAGGTGCTTAGCTGGAGCTGTGGACAGGTAGAAGACTTGCACTGTGGCCCCGCTGATGTCCAAGGCTGAGCTTCCCATGGCAGAGGCTGTCCCCTGACCCTCTTCGGGGTGGCAAGAGGGAAAACTTCAAGCCTCTTGGGAATTCTTTTTGGAGGTTCCCTCCAGACACACATTTGAATTAAAGCCTAGAAGTCGGAGAGAAACAAAAGCTTTAACAGTATTTCCAAAACCCTTCTGTTTTTGTCTTCTCTGACTTTGTCACAGTGGTGTCTTAAGAGCAGGGTGGTTAAGAGCCCTCTCCCTGCAGGCAATAAGGGGGGGGGTGCATTGTCTGCAGAGAATGAAAAGTCAAGAACGAAACTGAGTCAAAGGACTGCTTGCCATACACCAGCAGTTCTAAACAATGTCGGTGACAAAATAGTCCTCCCCACAGGGCAGGCTGCTCCTCTGCCCTGCCCTGGTATGCTACTGTTTGGTCAAGTCAATTTAGTGGCACATCACACAGACTGATTACAAGTTGGCTTAAGCCAAAAAGGTGATGTAGTGCAAGGAAGTGGGGTCCCTCATGGAGAAGCCTGTGTGCAGTGCCTGCTTTCTCCAGGACCCCGTGACACACCTCTGGCTTTTCTGTGTGTCAACTTCACTGTTTGCTGTCTGGCTTTCTCAACTTTACTGAAGGGATGCGACCTCAGTTCGAGGAACTAGAAGAGACTGACCCACATCTCTTAGTTCCAGTTTCAAATTCGTGGGAGGCAGAATTGGACCGAAGTGGATCAGGTCATCACTCCTAATCCATTGGCCAAAGGAGGGTATACTGAAAACCAGGCTTTTAGAACCCAGGGGGGTAGGGGGTGTGCCAGTCACCCCAGAACATCTACCGTGTTCACTCGGTATAGTTTGAGAGGAGCTGGACAGTTCTTAACTTGGGACTCCCATGAATCTCTGTTTCTTTATGATACCTTTTTGTTAAGATACCGAGTTCCTTATGACATATTCTTTTTTACTTAAGTTACTTAGAGTGGATTTTTATTTCTTCGAACAGGACAGTCCTTGACAAAAAAAAAAAAAAAAAAAAAAAAAATCAAATCACTGGATGGGCAAAGGTAGCCACATAAACAAGGCAGACATCCTTGATTGTAAATGAGGGCTTGCTGGGCAGGGGACAGTTCCCTCGGAATGAGGCACAATGTTACATGTTCTTGGTTCACACTGGGGTATTGTCCTTTTCCTTGGAGTAGTTGGAAAATGACATATGTTACCACTGTGTGGAGATCAAAAGCAGGGCCATCTGTCCTTCTCCCTTCTTGTCCTCTTTCTTTTCCACAGATTTCCATTCTCCCATCCAGACACCTGTCAGTAAGGAATTCCCCAGTCTGAACTTTTCTGTCTCTCTCTCTCTCTCTTAATGTTTATTTTATTTTTTGAGAGAGAGACAGAGAGAGACAGAGCATGAGCAGGGGAGCGGCAGAGAGAGAGGGAGACACATAATCCCAAGTAGGTTCCAGGCTCTGAGCTGTCAGCACAGAGCCCAGTGCAGGGCTCGAACTCAAGAACCGTGAGTTCATGAGCTGAGCCGAAGTTGGACACTTAACCAACTGAGCCACCCAGGTGTAGTCTGGATTTTTCTAAGGGCAGGCAAGCTTGTCTCTCCCCTGGCTGGGGAACAAGCTCCTCGTTGCCAGGCACTGAGGGTCTCTTGTCATCAGGGGCAGCCTGAGGAGTTGCGGTAGGAAGGACCAGCGTCACTCATAAAGATTCTTACTAGATGTGTTCAACCTGAATAGAATGAAGCCTTTACTTCCAATTTACAGAAATAAGAGGAAAACAGGAACAATTTAAATGACACCATGAAGAAACAGACAAATCCAGAATATGGAGTGTTCAGTAAGATAGCAGGCCTGGACTTTTCAAAAAACCACTGTCCTCACAGCGCCTGGGTGACTCAGTCAGTTAAGTTGCCCACTCTGGGTTTCGGCTTAGATCATGATCTCACATTTGCTGAGTTCGAGTCTCACATCGGGCTCTGTGGAGCCTGCTTGGATTCTCTCTTTCCCTCTCTCTTTGCCCCTCCCCCACTCTTGCTCTCTCTGTCTCTCTCAAAATAAATAAACTTAAAAAAAAAGCCACTGTCCTTTAACTAAAAGAAGTTTGCTGGGGAGTGGGGTGGGGACAGTTCTAGATTAAGAGAGACTAAAAATATGTCATAACCACATGCAGTGTACACACTTTGTCTCCTGGTTCAAATAAAGAACAAAGTAAAAAGACATTTTAGGGAGTACTAGAGAAGTTTGACCCTAAACTATTTTGCTTGATATTAGGAAATTGGTGTTCATGTTCTTAGGTGTGATAGACTGATTATGAGGAGAATGCCATTATTTTGGAAGGTGCGTGAGGGAATATTTTCTCATTTTATTTTTTTCTAAATAAAAATCTTACATTTATATATACATATTAAGTAAATATGACAAAATACTTACAGCTGTCGAATCCAGGTGGTTGATATAAGGATGCTCATTTTATTCTTTGAATGTTTCTTACACTTAAAATTTTCATAGTGAAAAGTTGGGAAATAAAAATAAAGGAGTAGGATTAGACTTGAAGCCCTGTTCCTTCATTTTTAAGTATGGGCCTTGAGACAATTACAAAAACCTTTCGAGACTCAGTTTTCTTCTCTGTAAAATGGGGATAACAATAGTGCTTGCCTCATAGGGGTTTTGTGAAGGTTAAGTAGGATCATTTATGTCATGCCCTTGATACGGTGCTTAGTACATAAGGGCTCAGTGAGTTAACTTTGCCCACAAAGAGCAATAACATTATTAGCTGCCCTGTTAGCTTCATCCTTGGTCAGAGTCTGGCTTCTCAGTCAACCAGAGAATTGTTATGAGGGCTGGATGTCTTCCGTTTGCCCCTCCAGATCCAACATCTCCCTTCTTTGCACTTCTCTGTGACTTTAAGGGCTGACCAGGGTGGACCACTGCACCTCAGGGTTACTTCCTCTGGCTTTTGCTTTGGTTTGGCCAGTGGGGAGCACCAGCAGGGGACTGGAGAGAGGTGAGAGAGTGAGCTGGGTTGCTTTGGGTGGGCACCATTCCCTCCTCTGGCCCCTTCAGGCCTAGGGATGGGAAGGCTCCCCCACTATGGCTCGCCCTGGGACACTGCACTATCTCTGTTGCTTTCTTTCACATTTGTAAATAGGGCCTTTATTAAACTGTTCATTGATCCAATTTGAGTATATTACCTGTTTCCTCCCAGAATTCTGACTGACGCAGCTGATGCAGGGGCTACTATGTGCCAACTATTTTGCCAGACTCTGACGGGTATCAGAATCAGTAAAACAGACGTAGTCCTATCCCTTCTGGAGTGCGTCGTGTGTTCACCTCGGACCAGTCCCCTTAGGGATTTCCAAGGTGATACTGGGTCCCCCGTTCCAGTGGACTAGTGGACACAGAAGGACAGGCACGCACCGCTGCCCCACCTCCACCCCACCGCACACACGCGTGGAGAAATCTGACTTGTACCCAGGGATATCTTGGCCTGCCTCAGATCCTCAGACCAGCAAACCAAGACAAATGTTGGCTGTGCCCCCTTTTCTCTACTCTGTGTGTCTAGGAGTAAGATCGACACAGCCTCCTTAAATGTCGGAGGTACACTGACAACAGGCAGACAAATGTGGTAACACTTAGCAGGAAGCTGTGTGCAGCACTAGGCTTCATTAAATCAAGTTTGTGGTGAGAAGAACTCAGAAAGCACATTTGTGTGAGACAATAGGATTAGATCATGTTCTCATCAAGTGTTTCCTTGAGTCTTCTAATATCTGTATAAATGACCCCCAAATGAGATGAGGATTTAACACCTTTGGGGAAGCTGGGTATATAAACTCAGGGCCTCGTTCTGTATCTGCTCTGAGAATGGTTTTCGCACTCTCACTGCAAACGTGCCGAGGTGGACATCATTTGCGGGCAAGATTTATTTGCAGCGGTATGGTAAACAGTCCCCACCCTGGTCCTCGTGTACTGTATTCAGTGAATGATTTCAAACATCCTTGTGTTCTCCCTGTTGGGAAGCTCCTCAGGGTGGGATCTGTATTTTTGTCCTAACACCAAGGAGATAGCTGATGAGCCCTGTGGGTTTGGTAGCTCGGAAAGGGTCCTCTCAGATAGTGCAGTGACTTAATGAAAAACCTTCCTGGGTTGGGCTTCTCAAGGACCTCAGAAATCTGAACCATATGGAGAATCTGTCTGCACTTGGGTCCCATCCCCTGGCTCCATGTGTTGGCTGCAAAGTTGTGATTATAACTCCTAAGTACAAGCCTCACCCAGAGGTTCCTCTGCATTTGTGATGAGCATATGGACACATGGAAAATAAACAGCTCAAGGAATTTCTGGCTTGGAGGCTGGGTCACAATCAGATGTTGCAGAAAAGGGAGCAGTCAGGGCAAGTGGAACTTTTGTAAGTACGTTGTAAACCAGGACAGAGATTCCCTCCTACAGACAGCTTCCCCTAGAAGAAACGGCCCCATGATGGCACCTGATATTTACGGAGCATTTCTTTATTACATGCCTGGCCCTGGGCCAAGCCCTTGACCTGCATCTTTTTAGCGGATCCTCATAACAACCCCCGTGGTAATTAACTGTTGCAGTATTGGCTATCCCAGTAATAAAACCCCATTTTACAGATGAGGAAACTCAGAAGGCTAAGAAAAATTCTCCTAAGGTTATACAATTTGCAAATAGGTAGAAACAGGCCTTGAACCCGGGTCTAGTTAGTGGCAAAAACCCTCTTCCTAACTATTGTCCCATACTGCCACGCTCCTGTCTACCTTGCTGAGAGGGGCATTTTCTTGCTACACAGATTTGGCACACTGGTGAGAGCAGAAAGAAAGGAAACAGGAATCTCTCTTCATTGGTGCATCCCCAGTACCTGGCACACATTAGTATTGGTCATTGTCACCTAACTGTAGCTATCGCCCTCCTGGCCTGTGTGTGGGGGTGAGGACTATAATGGGAGAAACTGATTTTGATGAGCAGTGTACCCTGTGTGGCTGAGGCCCTGGGAATTATGGTGCGGGGTCTCAGGACGGGGGACAAGTTCAGATTTTGACTCTTGGTTGTGGCTGTGGGTTTGGGAGAAGAAATGCCGTGGAGAGCCCACGAGGCAATCAGGGTCACAGGTGGCGGGCTTGGGGCTGGGCCCTGGCCCCTCTGCCCCCAGCCTGCAGACTGAAAGCACTTGGGAGGGAGGGATGGGAAGGAGAGGGGTGTGGGAAATCTAGGGAAGGGAGAGAGAGAGAGAAAACAGGAGAATTACCGGTTGGGTGGTTGCAAGGCCCCAGTTAGTGCTGCTCCAGCAGGTCAGACAGACTCTCAAGGCGCCTCCTTCCTCCTGCTCCTTCTTCCATTGTTGGGCAGTCTGGGTGAGAACAATGGGAATGGAATCCTTTTCCCCTCCCGCCTGGCAGGGCTGGGCCCACTTCCTCCTGGCCCACCGAAAGGAATGCTTTCTTGTCCTGGCTGTGTGGGACCCTCAGGGAAGAATGGCACTGGGGGCTCCCCAGGGATGAAGGCTTTGTGGCTTGAGCTGATGACAGTTGGGGTTGGAGCAGGGAGGGGGTGGGTGTGGAGGATCTTTTCATTCCTCTTGGCTTTCTAACGAGTGTTTCTGCTCTTTTTCCTCACTCATTATGGGGTCTCTGTTGTGAGGCATTAAGTCAGGGCCCTTGCTGACTTCTGGAGCAGACCACTCAGGCAGATCTGTGAATCACAGGGAAGGGGCCAACAGTCCCAGGGAAGCCCTTTGAGACAGGTTAGCTGGGCCTGGGTGCCCCCCATCCTGGGCGGGCTTGAGAACTATCCAAACCCTTTATTCCTTTCCTCCCAGTAGTCTGGAAGCTACCGTGTTTTGTGTGAACCGGCTTCATTGCCACACCTCTCAAAAGGCTCTTAGACACTTGAGCCCTGATGTCTGCAAGCAATGGGGTGGCATGAGCAGCCAAGGCTGGGGTTTTCATTTCAAGTTTAGAAGACACAGAAGCTGCTGCCTTTTCTCTTCTCCTTTGATGATTTTGAAGCTTTTGTCTGATCTCACCCTTGTTTGGGGGAGTGGATATGTATTCACCTACACCCTGAGTATTAGCAGCAAGCTTTCAGGAGTGGCTGCTGAAGATCAGACTGTGCTCTCTGGTGCCATCTCTCACTCCAGGGTTCAGGACCCCTGGAGACTCTTCATATCTCCCCCAAATTTCCCCCAAACGTTCCCTTCTAAGTGACTTCTAAGGCTGGAAGAAGGTGAGGGAGGAATCCCCTGTGGCCCCAAATAGCATGGGCTTAGGAGTCTGAAGGAGTTTGAGTTGAGCTTACCAAGGACAGGGAGGGGTAGCCAGGCCCATGACCTGTCTAAGGGGATGCCAGCTAATTAAACCAGTGTGTTTTATTGTTGGAATTGAGAAAGGGGGGTGGGGGAGGGTGGAGGGGTGAGGTCGAGGGGAGTGTCTGCGTGAGTTGGGGGAACCGATGGGAAAATGTGGAAGAACATGGGCTTGGAAGGTCTGGTGGCTCTCTGGATTCCAGTCCTGGCCTTCAGCTATGGAACCCAGGGAAGGAGACATAGTAATGACACAGTAATGAGAGCTGACAAGTATTGAGCTCTTCAGGGAACTAATTACTACACTTAGTTTGCCTGGCTTCCAGCCTTATGGGGAACCGATGGGGGGCAGAGAGGGCGGGGTGTCTCTGCACACAGTATGCAAACATTCATTTAATCCCTCTGTTGTCAGCTGAACTGCTGTCTCTGTGCTCCCCTCTTCAGAGAATAAACCTCAAATGTCCTTTGAGCAGGAGGAGCCTCAGGGAGGAGCAGACCCTGGACTACAAGGAGAAAGGGGGAAATGGAGTCTGGTTGCACTGTCAACAGCATTTCAACCCACTCTCCAGTTCTTAGACTCCCCCTCTGCCCCTACTTGCAGAGATACTTGGTGCTGTTACCTCTGAGCCCTTTGCCCAGCTGCCTGCTTAGGAGTCAGCTTTCTGGGTGCTGCTGAATTGGTGACCATTCATCCATCTGCTTTCCATCTTTCTTTTTCTTTGTTTTTTTTTTTTTTTCCCAATGTAGTTAACATGCAGTGTTATATTAGCTTCAGGTGTAAAATATAGTGATTCAGCACTTCTATACATTACTCAGCACTCATCAAGATGCATGTACTCCAGCTTTCTTTTTCTTGTTGATACTGGGATGTTGTTTTGTGTTGTTTTGCGGTTGTCCCTCAGCTTTATGTATTTCCAAAAAAAAATCCCATCTTATTTGAGTGGGCTTTGGAATGTTAAATACATGTGTTCAGTCCTCCATCTTTTACTGGGTGGGATTTATCCAGTTGGTAGATTTATCCCTTTATCAATCATCCAAAGCTTTTTGGCTTTGGGTAGCAAAAATGTTGTAAGTCCTGGCCCTTAAACACATTTCAGTTTGCAAATTAATTTTGCAAACAAGTCAGTGCACGTTCTTTCTCTTCTCTCAGCTCTCAACATCTTTCCCTACAAAAACATTGGAGCCCAAAGCCCAGCACAGTGGTAGCCCTCCTCAGAGCATGGAGCATGTGTCTGTGACTGATTGAATGGCTTTGACCTAGCCAGCCCATATCATATGAAATCTTTCATCTGAGGAGAAACACTCAGCACACTGGCACAGTTAATTTCCATAAGCCTAAACTTCGTTAATTAGTTTTTATTATAAATGATATCAAAGATATCATAAAATCTATACAAGGTACATATAGAGTGGAAAGAAGAATAGTAGAAATACCACTGTTGCCAGCACCCAGCTTAAACCCCACAATGTTAGACACCCGAGTGCCTCTTTCCAATCACCTGTCCCTCCGAAATAATCACTGTTTTTGTTAATCACTTGCTTTCTTTATAGCTTTACTATTGGTGCATGAAAACCTACATAATCCACTGTTTCCTTTTGAAATTTTTGTAAATGGAATCATATGTACAGTTTTCGTTGATTTGCTTCTTCACTCAGCATTTGTGATTCACTCAAATTGACCCATGTGGTTACAGTTCATTCGGCTATAATGTTCCATTGTGAGGTAACACCACATGTTCTACTGTTAATGGAAATTAGGATTATTGCCTCTTTTTACTCTTTCAAACAACAGAGCTTGGACTACAGTCAGGCAGGAGAGACACTATTATTTTCCTGTAGCTGTCTTAGTAAATGACCACAAATGGGATGGTTTCAAACAATAGAAATTTATTCTCTCCCAGTTCTGGAGACCAGAAGCCTGTAATCAAGAAGTCATCAGGGCCACGCTCCCTTCACAGGGTCAGGAGAGGATCCTTTCCTGCCTCTTCTAGCTTCTGGTGGCTCCAGGTGTTGCTTTGGCTTATGGCTTATGGCTCCCTTGTTCCAGGCCCTGCCTCTGTCTTCACATGACCCTCCCCTTCTTTCCCTGTGTCTCTCTTCTCTGTGTCTCTTACAAGGTTGCTTACCACTGAATTTAGGGCCCATCCAGATGATCCTGAATGATCTCATTTCCAGATCTTTAACTAAATTACATCTTCAAAGACCCTTTTTCCAAATAAGCTCACATTCACAGGTTTCAAGACAAGTGCATGTCTTTTGGGGAGCCACCATAGGTACAGGTGTGATATTAGAGGCACCAGCCTACAGCCGCAACCCTTGGGGTGATTGCAGCAGCCTGAGCTTTTGTGGCCCCATAGCCTCTCTTCCTCCTTCAGGCCCTGGATCTGCCTCACAGCCCTGTTATGAATATCTGTGCACATTACCTGGAACCTTCAGGCAGGAGTTTGTCTGGGATACATAACACAAGTGGAATTGCTGGGTGGTAGAAAATGTGCGTATTAATTTTTGTCAGGTATGGCCACACTTTTTTTCAAAGCGGTTGTACGAATTTATGTTACCATCAGCAGTGGATGGCAATTCTTCATGCTCCATGTTTTCTCCAGGACCTGGACTGAGCACCTTCCTGATTGTAGGCAGTCTGGTAGATGTGAAGGATTTGGAGTGATAAGATGTGGTGTGAGAGAATATCTCATCCAGGTTTTAATGTAAATTTCTCTGATGACTAACAAGGTTCAGCATATTCTCACGTGTTGATCGGCCATTGGTGTTTCATCTTCTGTGAAATACCTCCTTAAGGCCTTTGCTTATGTTTATAATTGATTTATAGGAGTACTTTATGTATTCTCTATATTAATCCTTTGTTAAATTGTTCCAAATATCTTTCCTCCTTTTAAAACAGTTGAATTTATCAGTTTCCTTTATGGTTTGGGGTTTTTGTTCTTGATTAGGAAATCCTCTCATTCCTTGAGCATATAAAAATATATCTCTATGTTGCCTTTGTTTTTATATTTATTTATTTTTCCTGAAAGAAAGAGAGAGCACGAGTGCAGGAGGGGCATAGAGCTAGGAGAGAGAGAATCCCAAGTAGGCTCCTCGCTCTCAGCACAAAGCCCAGTGTGGGTCTTGATCCCACGTGAGATCATGACCTAAGCTGAAATCAAGAGTCAGACACTTAACCGTCAGTCACCCAGGCGCCCCTCTCTCTATGTTGCCTTTTAAAGATTTTATGGTTTTGGGGTTCTCACTATGGAACCTTCTTAGCATTCTCTCTCTCCTGCCTCCTCCCCTTCTCATGCATGCTTTCTCTCTCCCGAAATAAATATGTTTTTAAAAATTTTTTAAAAATACAGATTTTATGTTTTTTTCTTTCATATTGAAGTCCCAGGATGGATTTTTTTGGTGTATGGTGTGAGGCAGGGATGCAATTTCACTTACTTCTATGTAATTAACTAATTCTCTCAGCACCATTTATTAGTCCAGGCTTTATCCACTATCTAATACAACTTCTTGGTCATAAATCAAGCTTCCATATACACATGGACATTGTTCTAGGTTCTCTGTTCTATGCAGTTGGTTCATTGGTCGGTCCTTGTTCCAGTGAATACTATCTTTATTATCCCAGTTTTAACAGTAAATCATGGTATCTGGTTGGGTAGGTCCCCACCAACCTACTCCTTTTCAAAAGTGTCTTGGCTTTCTTGGACAGTTGTTCTACTATATACATTTTTGAAACAACTTTTCAAGTCCTTAAAAATGCTTGTTGGGTTTTTTATAGGCTTTGCATTAAAAGTATAAATGAGTTTGGCAAGAATTGATGTAATTATGATTTTGAATTTTCTTACCTGAGAACATTGTATTTGTCTCCATTTATTTAGACCTTTTAAAATGTCATTTGAGGGGTGCCTGGGTGGCTTAGTCAGTTAAGTGTCCGACTTCAGCTCATGTCATGATGTCATGGTTTGTGAGTTCAAGCCCCGCGTCAGGCTCTGTGCTGACGGCTAAGAGCCTGGAGCCTGCTTGGGATTCTGTGTCTCCCTCTCTCTCTGCCCCTCCCCTGCTTGCACTCTGTCTCTATCTCTCTCTCAAAAATAAATAAATATTAAAAAAGTAAATGTCATTTGGAATTTGATTGTTTTCCACAGAAGGTTTACATATCTTGATTTATTCCTACATACTTAAAATTTTTTTTGGTGACCTTTAGAAATGAGTACCTTTTAAGACAATTACATTTCTAACTGATTATTGCTGATGTATAGAAATGTGTGATTTTTTTGTGTGTGATTTTTATAGTCAGCAATACTACAGACCTCTCTTATTAGTTCAAATATTATATCTGCATATTATTTTGGGATTGTAATGTAGCCAATCATTTATTCATTCGTCTACAAATAATGACATTGTTACTCCATTCACCCTTTCTTCAGTATCTGGAATGTGTAATGAGACACTGTTAGTCCTGCAGGTCTAGTAAGAAAATACTAAGTAACGCTGAATTCAAAATGATCATTTTCCCGTTTTATATAAAGTCACCTTAGTATTTTAGAGGACCTAATCCAGATTTATAGCATCCAATGCCAAAATCATTTGGAGCGACAGATCTGAATGCCCGTTTATGAAACACATAGAATTCTGGGCAGAATTAGCAAACAGCCCATTGACTTAGGTCCTGAGGTTGTAGCGGCAGATCCTTCACTATATAGAGCAGGTCTGTGCTGCAGTGAAGTTGGCGGTGATACTTGCTGACAGAATGACTGCCTTGCAAGTTCCTCTCCTTTCTTCTAGCATGGTGGAGGATGGTCATGGGGTTTGGAATCAAGCAGATCACTCTATGTGGCCCTTAGTAAGTGGCTTAATTTGTCTGAGCTATAATGACGGCTCATTTGTAAAAATGATGTAAAATGATGATGTAAAGCGTCATCTCATGTGTAAAATGATGATGATAAACATTCCTCATAGGGTTTGGGGGAGGATTGAATGGGTCAATAGATATAAAGCCTGGAAGACAGCCTGGTTCCTGGGAAATGCACCATTAATGTTGGCAACCAGAACTGCTCCCAAGCCTTGGACCCTTCAAACTAGGCAGGTCCTTGAGTCCTGTCAGTTGATAAGCCTTCAGCACAGGTGATAGAATACTATCAGGATGGCAAGCCTGAGCTTAGAAATCCTTCAGTCCTGGGGTTTCAAAAAAAACTATTCAACAAGGAAACTTCCTTGAGACAAAACAAAAACAAAACCACAACAAAAAAACAAAAAAACTTGAACAGCAATGGAAAAAAACAGCTAAAGTTCATGCTGGTTCCAACAAAGTGAGGAATGCATGATCAGGAGTCCCATCTCCCCAGTCTCTGCACAGCATGTGAGGCATCTCTGATGTACCCCTGCCTCCACAGCATTGATTCTGTCTGCCTCCTCCATACTCGTCTGCTTATATTGCCTTAACAGAATGCCACAGAATGGGTGTCTTAAACAACAGAAATGTATTTTCTCACAGTTCTGGAGGCTCAGATCCTAGATCTCAGACCAAGGTGCCATCAGGGTTGGCTTCTGGTGAGACCTCTCTTCCTGAGCCTTTTTGCTGTGTCCTCATATGGTCCCTTCTCTGTGTACACACAGGAAGAGAATGAGCTTGGTGTCTCTTCCTCTTCTTACAAGGATGCTAATTCTGTTGGAGTAAGACACCACCCTTATGGCCTCATTTAACCTTTATTACCTCCTTATAGGCCCTGTGACCGAGTACAGTCACACCGGAGGTTAAGGATTTAACAGGAATTTGTGGGGAACACAGTTCAGTTCATAACACTTTCCAGTTTTCCAAATGGAGTAATGGAAGCTCCTCAAAAGTAGATGGTTCCTTCAGGCACATGTTGGAAATCAGGAGCTAAGGTTAGACCAGAGGCTGTAACACTGGGCACAAGCACAGATACTCTGGTGACCTGGTGGCTAAGTGAAGTCCAGAGCTTAGCAGGGACCTCCTGGCCTCTGCTCAGAACCCCGGACTCCACCTGTGTCCTAAGATGGGTGGGAAGCTCCAGGAGCACCTGTTTGAAGCACTGTTGGCATGGACATTGGCATGGATGTTGGGCATTTTTTACAAGGGGCTTTGTGAGCTGAAGCAGAAGAGCTGAGGGGATCCCACGTGGTGACTGAGGTCCATGCACTTGGGATTGGGAGACATTCACAGGGACCAGGGAGCATTGCGACTCTGCTGTTGCAGAACAGGGGAGTCTCAAGGTAGCAGACCTTTTGGGTTGGCTGCAGCCACTCACATTTATCATGTTCTGGCCATGTGCAGCCTGTGCCAGCTGCTTTATAAACTTAACTTGTGGGACCTTGTGCCCACCCTGTTAGATAGGAGCTCAAGTCAGCTCTAGTAGTGACATAGCTAGTAGTGGCGGGGGGGGGGGGGGCAGGGAGGCTGCCAGGGCTGTTTGCGTTTGGCTCCAAAGTTTATGCCCTAATGCTGTGCTCCACTGCCTGGCCCCTCCCCATCCCTCCCTTCTTCTCTGAAAAGAGAGAACAGCCTCTGGATGATGCTCCTGGGTTGGTCGGGCCTCTTTCCACAGTCTGGTCAGGCTTGGATGTTTCTCATCTCCAGGAGGAAGAATAGGGAAAGTAAATGTATGTTGTAGTTCTGCAGGCCCATCCAGGAACCAAGCAGATTGAACAGGGTGGGGGTGGGGCCTGGAATGTCCCAGGCTGCCTTTTCCCAAGTTGAGGAGCGGAAGCCATGACAGCTAAGGGGATTTGTGGAAATTCCTCGGCACATTGTTACCAGGCAGAGGAAGTGTTTTAGAGTGGAGCTCTCAATTTCTGCCCTGGGGAGCCAGGGCTCGTTTCCGCTTCTGAAACTTGATTGTGGGAAACTGAAGGGGCTGTTTCAGGTCCTCAGTGTGGGGGGCTCCAGGAACTCCCCATCTCTCTCTTCCAGAGGTGAAGGGGGCAAGAGAGTCCAGTGAGCCAGACAAAACAGCTCCGGGGTCTATTGCTCTTCTCTTTCCTTCCAGTTTGGGGTGGATGGCTCAGAGCCGAGGCAAACGAAAGAAACATTTTTTCCAGGCCTGCTGGTATTTGTTTCTGGCACAATCAGCACAAGCAGATTAGAGGAATAAATTGCATTTTTTAGTCTGTGTTCCCCCTCTGGACTGGACCTCCTCATGCTCCATCTGTGTGGCCCTCCACGGCTCACCAGTCAGTCCGTCCTGGAGAGATGGTCAGGCCTGACATCCCTGGCATGGCTGTCCAAACTCTGCCAGCTGGTGGGTCAACTCCCAGTGTCTTGGGAAGGTCGTAATTAACTCACCAGGAAAGATATACATGCCTCTATACATGTGTCTACATATGGAGGGTCCCAGTTACAGATGTACACGTGCGTATACTTAAGTGTGTCAGATGGCTGTTTCCTTTCCGTTGCCGTCCCGGCTTCCTCTGGCTCCGCTCTCTGATGGAGGAGCCCTCTGTGAGAGTTTTCGTCAGGACCCTGGAGGAAGGGGAGGCTAGCATAGGTCCCCCCTGCCCCCCCCCCACCCCCCCACCCCCCCCACCGGAAAGTCTTGCTGGGAGCCAGATACTGAGGACTGGACCAGGCTGCTCCACAGGCCCTGCCAGGAAAACACTTTCCCAGAAAACCACCTTTGAGGTGTGACAGAAACCTGGAGGGGAACGAAGGGCATGTAGGCCCACAAGGTCTTTCTTAGCCCCCACACCGTCTCCGGTTGGAAAGTGAGGATATGTCAGCTTGGCTGAACAAACCAAGTGGGAGTAACCAGCCTGAGAAAGAACTTCTACAGGATCACCTAACTGAGCAAGAGGTGCTCCAATGCCTGCCTTTCTTTTCTCCTCCCCTCCTCCCTCTCTCCCACCCTCCCATCTTCCTTTCTTCCTCCCTCCCTCCCTCCCTTCTTTTCTCTCTCTTTTCTTTTCCTGCCTTCTTTCTTTTTCTTTATTCTCTTTTGGAAAGAGAGGGCCAAGCACTCATCCCTTTTATTTATTGTTTTTTAAAAAAATTTTTTTAATGTTTGTTTAAACATTAAAGGACAGAGAGACAGAGTGCCAGTGGGGGAGGGCATAGAGAGGAAAGGGAGATACAGAATCTGAAGCAGGCTCCAGACTCTGAGCTGTCAGCACAGAGCCCGATGCGGGGCTCGAATCCATAAGCTGTGAGATCATGACCTGAGCCGCAATCAGATGCTTAACCGACTGAGCCACCCAGGCGACCCTGTTTTGTTTTGTTTTGTTTTTATATAAATGTTTTTATTTGTTTTTGAGAGAGAGAGAGAGAGAGAGGGGGAGGGAGAATGAGTGGGGGAGGGGCAGAGAGAGAAGGGGACAGAGGATCCAAAGCAGGCTCTGCACTGACAGCAGAGAGCCGAATGCGGGGCTCGAACTCATGAACCATGAGATCATGACCTGAGCCGAAGTAGGATTCTTAACCCCCTGTGCCACCTGGGTGCCCCCCTCCTCCCTTTTAATCTCTCATTATGTCTGGCTCAGTGTGAGCACCATGGTTGGAGGATGTGACAGGCCACAGCCCATGAACCCAAGGACTACAAAGTGTCTCTTCCCTTCAGAAAGTCCACCTCTGGGTGAGACTTCAGGATGGCTGGAGATGAACCTGTCACATGGTCAGCCTCCAGCTTTGTCCTTCTGCAGCGAGGAAGAGGGCACTGTGGAGCCCAAGCAGCAGGCTAAGGATGAGGATACCTAAGAGAAATGGAATTTGGGGTCATATGTCAAACAGCATATTCCACTTGGACAAATTATTATTTCAGAGTTAACAGAGTTTGTGTGTGTGTGTGTGTGTGTGTGTGTAATGGTTTACATCCATAAGGCTTCTGGGAAAGGGACAGTTTCCCAGCGTGTAAAATAGGAATTTTTCAGAGTCAACATTCCTAATGCCCAAATACACTTTAGGACTATGAAAACTTCATGTACAATGATATGTTGTTATGAACTAAATCATACTGAGCAGTTAGTTGTAAGAGGGCATTTTATGTTTTATTTTTATTTCCATGCGCGGTTTATTTTTGCACTGACATTTTATTATAATTTCTTCCTACAGTAGGTGAAGTGCTTGGGAAGTTAATTTAAACCAGCCTGACTCTCTGTGTGTTTTTTAATATTTGTTTAAGCTTTTATTGAGCTTGTCAGGCCAGTCAGTGTGCAAAAATGCAGCCGAAAACCCCTTTTTCCTTCTGCGGTGCCTGCCCATTAATACTAGGTGGTGACAAGATTCGCGCACACTTCAAATGGGGGATTATTCTGGGTTTTCAAGGAAATTTGAGCCACCTGTTTCAGAAACCTCTTAGTGACTTAGCAGGATGCTGAAGAGTGTCTCCCTGCTCAGCTGTCACTCAGAGTTCCAGCTCCCCGGCCCCCTCTGACCTGGCCAGGCCCTGCAGGGGCAATTTGCATCACTGGTTGGCAGCCTGTGCTTGAGATGTCCTCCCAGCTTGTGGCTTGGCCTCAGCCTGGGCAAAAGAAGCAGCTGCCATCTCTGCCTCTGGGGAACTTTCCAGATCCACGGCAGGCTGGCTTCCCCCGCGTTTGGGCTGCCCAGTCTGGAGCTGTTTATCATGGACAGCAGAACGACATGGGATCACCTTGAGGAAGTGGGTTGTGAGAGCCGATTGTGTGGCCTACGTGTCGAGGAGCCACGCTACCCACAGAATTTGGCCAAGGGAGAAATTAGAAAGTCAACATTTTCCAGCAGGCTGGGAAGCAGCTGGGCATCTCTGGAGCCCAGGACTGGCTGGTAAAAGGGTCTTTGTGGTGGCAAAAGCAGCAAGGTGGTTGAGGGGGCACAGTCTGGTCTCGGCTAGGCTCGGGAAAGACCTCCTCCCCAAACAAGAGGTTTCCTGGCCCACAGTCCAAACTCTCCGTCCAATGTAAGCCAAGGAGTAGGCTAGACTCGTAGCCTGTTACAGCTGGAAGGAATTTTAGTGAAGAGCAGGCCAATGGCTCTCAAAGTGTGGTGCCAGGTCAGCAGTGCAGCATCATCTGGGAACTTGCTGGAAATATCAGTTGTCAGACCCCTTCCCAGGCATTGCCGACTCAGAAACTCTGGGGGTGGGTCCTAGTCATCTGTGTTGTAATAAGTCCTCTAGGTGATTTGGATGTAGGGGCTAGTTTGAGAACCAGTGGCCTAATTCAGCCCAGTCATTTGATCAGTGGGAGAGCTGAGGCCCAGGCGTGATTGGGAGGACAGACAGTAACATGTATACTGTCACCTAGTCTGTTTGTGGCAGAATCGGGACAAGTTCTGCCAGGCTGGATTTCTTTCTGTCCCTTCTCCTGCTGGTCCAGGTAGGAGAGGCTGAAATTTCTCAAATCTCATCATTTCCCATAGTTGGTCTGCTTATCTCTCCTTGGGATGGGCTTGGTCCTCTGCTGACCTTATCCCCATCAGCAAACTCCAGGTGGAATCTCTTCTTCTTCTTTCAGGCATGTCAGTCATTCAGATTGCAGGTTTTGGCTTTTTGGTCAGTGTTGTGAATAAGAGAGCTAGAAGAATGCTCTCTGACTTTAATAAAATACCAGGTCCCAGGGAGCATGGATGGCTCAGTTGGTTAGTGTCTGACTTCAGCTCAGGTCTTGATCTCATGGTTCAGAAGTTCAAGCCCTGTATCTGGCTCACTGTTGTCAGCTCAGAGCCTGCTTCAGATCTTCGGTCCCCCTCTGTTAGTCCCTACCCCCGTCACACACTCTCTCTCAAAAATAAACAAACATTTATTAAAAAAAAAAGAAAAGACCAGGTTCTTCACAAGTTAAGTTAGCTAAGTTCTGGCTCCTGCCCCACTGCATTTCCTTCTAAAGGAGGGCTCTGTGCGTGTCCCTTCTGTTGAGTGGAGGACACATTCTGCTCCATATAACAGCGTCCCATGGTCGTGAAAAGGATCCAGGAGTGAGCGTCTGGCTGAAGGGAAGGGGGCAACTACAGGCTGGCCAAGAATCTCCAAGAGTCATAGACTTGAAAAGATGGTCTGAACCAGTCAGATTGATTCCGTGGGAGTTCAGAATTGGAAAACTTAGAAGCCAAGGCCATTAGCAATGGGGACCGAAGCTGAAAGGCTGTTTGGGATTGCATGATGTAGAAGTCTAGGGAGCCCTGAGGAACCATGTGCAAGCTGAGGGAAGGCAAAGTAAGTTGAGGACAGCAGGCAGTGGAGAGAACAGAGAAGAGACAGGGAGAAACAGAGACCCCTAAGAAAGATCTGCAGTTGTAATTTTAGTTCTACCAAGGCCTGATTTCTCTGTGACTTCTATCCCTGGCATCCAGCACATTCCCTCTTATGTCCTGACCACAGACATCCTTTGCTTGAGCTAACCTGGGTGGGCCTCTTTTCTTTGCAACTCAAGGTGCTAGATCAGGGATTGGCAACTTTTTCTGTAAAGGGCAGGTAGTAAATATTTTCACTTTGCCATCCTAATTTTAGTCTTGCAACACAGTATCTGTTGAAACTCCTCACTGCTGCCTTCCTAGAGCAAAAGCAGTCATAGACAATATATAAATAAATGGGGATAGCTGTGTTGCAATAAAACTTTGTTTTCAAAAACTGGTGACCAGCTCACAAGACGAAGTTGCCAAACTCCTGTGCTAGATTAAAAATTTAGCGTCACATAGACCTGGGGTGGATGAATCTAATTCTTTATAAAGACTGAAAATGTCCCCTTGTCCCTTTGAGTTCAGCCCAGGTCTCCTTTGACTGTGGATTTAGAGTAAGTACAGAGGTGCCTGGGTAGCTCAGTTGGTTAAGCATCTGACTTCAGCTCAGGTCATGGTCTTGGGGTTTGTGGGTTCCAGCTCTGCATTGGGCTCTGTGCTATCAGCGCAGAGCCCGCTTTGGATCCTCTGTCCCCTCTCTCTGCTTGTGTGCACGCTCTCTCTCCCTTGCTCTCCCTCTCTCTCTCAAAAAGAAGTAAACATTTAAAAAAAAATTTTTTTTAAAGAGTGAATGCAATATGGGCTCCATATTCCCCGTGTACCCTCTTTACTCATAGTGCTCTGTCACTTCTCCAGGCTGGCCAGTTACCCCAGACCCCAAAAGTTTGTAGGAGTCAGGATTACCCAACTGGCAGACCAAGCATATGCTCAAGGGACCTGCAAAGCAATTGCTCCCTAGACTCAGCTTCAGCGAACTATGCAAATTTTTACAAAATGAAAATCTAGGGGGAAACCTCGTCATTTCAACATACTTATGAGTGTTGTAATATTCTGAAAAATCAAATAAAATATTTAAATTACATTTCCATAATTACTAACATGAAGTAGAGTTTAAAAAATAAGAGAATAAGGGGCTCCTGGGTGGTTCAGTTGGTTAAGCATCCAATTTTGGCTCAGGTCATGATCTTGTGGTTCGTGGGTTCAAGCTCCACATTGGGCTCTGTGCTGCCAGCTGGGAGCCTGGAGCTTGCTTCAGATTCTGTGTCTTCCTCTCTCTCTGTCCCTCCCCTTCTCTCTCTCTCTCTCTCTCTCTCTCAAAAATAAATAAACATTAACAAAAATTTTTTTTTAAAATAAAAGAATGGTTGGGATACCCGGCTGGCTCAGTCAGTAGAGCCTGTGACTCTTGATCTTAGGGTTGGGAGTTCAAGCCCCACGTTGGACATAGTGCTTAAAACATTTTTATTCTAGGGGGCCCGGGTGACTCAGTGGGTTGAGCATCCAACTTCAGGTCAAGTCACTATCTCACAGTTGGTGAGATGGAGCCATGCATGGAGCTTGCTGCTGTCAGCACAGAGCCTGCTTTGGATCCTCTGTCCCCGTCTCTTTCTGCCCCTTCCCCGCTCATGCACATGTTCTTTCTTTCTCTCTCATAAACAAACATTTTTAAAAAATTAAAAAAGGGAACGATAGACTGGCAAACTGGTCTGAAGAGACACTGCCCATTCTAAAGTCAGTGACAGCCAGTACTCAGCTCTAATTCACTGTTCCCTTGAGAAATGCAAGCCATCTGACATTGCCTGAGTTGTCAGTTCTTGGTATCAGAATTTTTTTTTAATGTAAAAACATGTAGATTTTTACAATTAGCAGCTAATTTAAGTTGGGAAGAAAAATTGTTGTTATTGAATAATGTCTACAAGTCGGTTTGAGCCCCTGGAGTCCTCAGAGCCAGGTTGTGCCTGTCCCTGTGCCCACGCTGGACTGCACTCCCTTGGGCACGTTCGCCTCTCCCCTTGGAGAAGGAAGGCCCGGCATGTGTGTTTGAGCTCTTGGGAAGGAAACGGAGTCCAGAAAGAATAGGTGCCTTGCTTTTTACTCCCTGAGTCAGAACCAGAGTTGAGCTGCAACCATTCAGGCTCCTGGTTTCTACTTGAAAACTGACGCGTCCCAAACTGAAGCCGGCCTTTCAAACATTTCTCTGCTCATTCACTCTTCCACATCTGGGCTGTGTTCACAGTGGTATCCGCCTGTGGTTGCTACAGTTGGCAGGAGGGGCTCTGACAAACCAAAAGAGTTGGATACATTTAATAAGTCAGAACACCGAGCTGGGATCTTGTCCTGAGACGTGAGCAGCTCTCCGCTTGCCCTTCAAGCACGTGTTGGGGAACAGACCTTTCTCTGGTCCTCACGTGGAGTAGCTCCAGGGTGAATCATAAGTTGTTTTTTCAAATTCAAGAATATGTTTCCTCCATAAGGCCACAACAGGAAGAAATACTCTGTTTGCCAAACAAATGGCATGAGAGTTCAGTAAGATAAGTGACTTAAAAACAGGGACACGGCTTCCAGAGGTGTGTGTGGACATTCTTTTTCTAGAGAATCTTAAAGATGCACTTTAAGATGGTTATCAGGGCAGCTTGGAGGACAGGGGCTAGATCCTCTGAGGACCTCTTCCAGAGAATGTCAAGCCTGGTTACAGATTGGGGCCAAGTCCAGATGGATTGAATGTAGCTGCTTCTCCAAGAGTATGTCTCTGGCTATATGCCTGAGCCAAATGAAGGTTTTGGGATTATGCAGGGGTTTTTTTTCCCTTTATTTAAAAGTTTTTTCCTAAGTGAGCTCCATGCCCAGCATGGGGCTTAAACTCACAATCCTAAATTCAAGAGACTCATCCTATACTGACCGAGCCAGCCAGGTGCTCCTCCAGTGTTTTTGTTTTTGTTTTGTTTTGTTTTGTTTTAATTTTTTAATGTTTATTTTCGAGAGAGAGCGAGACACACACAGTGCAAGTGGAGGAGGGGCAGAGAGAGAGGGAGACACAGAATCCAAAGCAGGCTCCAGGCTCTAAGCTGCCAGCATAGAGCCCAGTGCGGGGCTCAAACCCGCGAACTGTGAGATCAGACCCTTAACCGACTGATCCACCCAGGTGCCCTCAGTGTTTTTGTTTTAATACAGGCCTCCTCTTCCTTCCATGAGGCCAGGTCAACCTGTTGTTATCAGTATTGGTTCGGTAACTGCAAGTTGTCAGTCTATTTCTCTCTGGCCATTGGCGGTGGTGTTTGGAGTCAGACAGTCTGGGTTCTAATTTTAATTCTACTACTGTTAGCCATGTTGCTTTGGCATATTATTTAATCTCCCTGTATCTCAGCTTTCCCATCTGTAGCATGGGAACAATAACAGTGTCTACCTCTTAAGATTCTTGTAACATTCAAATAAAAAATGCCTTCTTTCAATCCTAAATATTTATTGAGCACCTGCTTCTTAGGTGCTGGAAATAAAATAGAGAATTAGGCAATGCTTCTGCTCTCAAGATGTTAATATTCTCAGGTGTGCTCAGCAAATGTTAGGTGATATTCTTATTGTTGATGTTTTGTTGATGCTGTTGCTATCGATGTTCTCACTACCTAACTCACAGGGAGACGGAGAGAATCCCCATCTGTGGCTGTTAGTTTTCCTAAATAAGCATGCTGTGTAAGATCCATCCTTCACTGATACCCATTTCTTAGAGCCTGCTCCGTGTCAGACACCAGCTCCCAGAGTACCTGGACATTTAAAACGTGCCCACAAGTTATTTGATGCTTCTTCCTTCAAGAAGTAGAGTTGAACTCCTCTCCCTATGAATGTAGATTGTGCTTAGTAATTTCTAACAAATGAAATGTAGCCTAAAGGATGGGGTGTGTGACCTCTAAGAGCAAGTCACAAAAGGCATTGTGGCTTCCCCCTTCCTCTGGCTGGGATCACATGCTCTAGGGGGAAACCAGCTGCCATATTGTGAGGAGGACCCTCCGACAGCCCTAGGGAAGGGCTCGTGCGGTAAGGAACTCAAGCCTCCTTCCAACAGCCAGCAGGGAACTGAGGTCTCCTGATAACAGCTGTGTCAGTGAGCCGTCTTGGAAGAGCACCCTCCTTCCCCAGTCAAGCTGCTGCCTGCATCTTAACCACAACCTAATGAGAAAGCCTCAGTCAGAACCATGCAGTTTAGCTGCTTCTGGATTCCTGACCCACAGAAATTGCAACAGAATACATGTTTGTTGTTTAAGCCACTAAGTTGTGAGGTCATTTGTTACACAGCGATAGATAATGAAACATTGCCTTTACCTTGAACAGACTTTGGAGGAAGATTCTTTCTAAATACTGGGGTGGAAGTCTATAGAGTTATTTATATACCAAAATCTCAGTGGATTTCTGTGTTAGTACAAGGAGAAAATAAGGTAGGGGAAGCTGGAAGATCTTGAGTGTGGCTACAGACATCATAATTTCACTGGTGTGGAAGTCACCACCCAGATTGAAATCAGAATGCTATAGAGTTTGTGCATCAGGACAGATTGATATTAATTACATATTCCTGAGCACTCCTGCGTGAGCTGGAGATATAGAGGAAAAGATTTCAAAGGTTCCATTCCTGTGTGGGAAGATGGTACCTAGTGAAATCCAGCTTTGCAGTGTTCCAGTTGCTTGGTGATAATGTTATCATAGCCAAAGGACTCCATCATCAAGAGAGGAAATTGCCTCAGTAGTTGGCAGAGAGATACTTTTCTAGGGATTAGGGAAGATAGAAGCTGCAAGAAAGTGATAGGTCCGTGCTAAGGCAGTGATTCTGCTTTTTTCTGCAACATCGTGGCATCCGCCAGCCTCTGGCTTCTCGGAGGTCTCCCGTCTCCACCCCTGTCATTTGGTCCTGATGAGACCCCCTCATCATGAGCATGAGACCCCTCATTCCCTTCCTCTGTCCCTTACTCCCCACCTGCAATGGTGAATTTTGTGTCACCTTGCCTGGGCCACAGAGTAACCAGACATTGGCCAAACATCCTTCAGGATGTGTCCATGAGGGAGTTTTTGGATAGGATTAACATTGAAATTCGTAGACAGCAGATTGCCTTCCTGAATGTGAAGGAGTCTCATCCAGTCAACTGAAGACCTGAGTAGAACCAAAAAAGCCAGGTAAAAATGACCTCCTCTTGCCTCACTGAATGAGCTAGGACATTGCTCCTTTTCTGAGCCTTTTGACTCAGACTAAGCATCAGGCCTTCTTGGGTCATGAGCCTATCAGCTTTAGGACTGGAATTTGCATCAGCAGTTCTCCTGGCCCTCAAGCCTTCGGACTCAGACTAGAACTACACATCGATTCTCCACTTGGCAACAGAAGATCCTGGGACATTTCTGTCTCTGTAATCATTTGAACCAATTCTATATAATTAATCCTATATATATATATATATATATATATACACACACACACACACACACACACACACACATATCTATATATACATATATATGGGATTAATTATAAATACATATATATACATATATATAATTATATATATATATATATATATACATATATATAAAATTAATCCCTGTCTGTTTCAGTATACACATCCTACTGGTTCTTTCTCTCTGGAGAAGCTGAATATGCCACCTACCCAGGCCTTCTACTTTTCTCTGATTCTACAGTCACTTCCTGCTCTAATCCACCATTGTCCCTCACCTAACCACATGAGTCTCCTCGTTGGTCTTGTGGTGGGTGGAATTGTGCCCCCCCCCCAGAAAAAAAGATATCAACAGTCCCTGACCCTTGATACCTTGTGAATGTTGCCTATTTGAAAAACAGGTCTTTACAAATACAATTAGGTTAAGGATCCCAAGATGCGATCACCCTGGAATAACTGGATAGGCCCTAAACCCAACAAAAAGTGTCCTTATAAGAAAAGGAGAGGTGCAGGCACACTGGGAAGAAGACACAGAGAGAAGAGGTGTGAAGACAGAAGCAGAGAAGGGCATTATGCTACCACAAGCCCTGGAAGACTTGGGGCCTCCAGGTGCTGAGAGACGAGATTCTTCACCTGGAGCCTCCAGAGGGAGCACAGCCCCCCCCCCCCCCCGACACCTTGATGGTGGACTTCTGCCCTCTAGAACTGTGAGAGGATAAGTTTCTGTTGTTTTAAGCCACCCAGTTTGTGATCCTGTGTTACAGCAGCCCCAGGAAACAGATCCAGTCCCCTCCTTCTGCTCTTGACCCACTATGATCCATTCTCCACCCCACAGCCTGAGCCATCTATGAGAAATACAAATCCCAGAACTTCTAAAAATATTGCTGTGTGTGTGTGTGTGTGTAACCACATTTAGAATAAAATACAAACCCATACCCATAGCCTACACCAAAGCCCAGCCAGGCCCAGCCCTTGCTGTCTCTGGGCTCAGACAGTTCTCACACAGCCAACCCCGTCCCTCAGCACGCTCCTGTTACAGTCACTGTCTGAAGTACACCGAGCCCTCTCCTCTCCCATGTCTTTACAGTGGCACTTCCATTTTGGTCCTTTGTCATCCTTCAGGTCTCCGTTTAAATGTTCCCATCCCAGAGAGAACCTCCCTACCACATCCGAAATGCTCTCCACCAGCCCCCTGTACGAACCACACCGTCACCATGTTTGTTCCCTTCATGCCTCCTGGCACTGTTTGAAATGAACTCGTTTGTTTACGTGTTAAATCTGTTCCCTGCCCTCACCATGGCGGTGAGGACTGTGTGTGTTCTGTTTGCCGGTGCATCTTCCACATCCACAAGAGTGCAGAGTGGCTTTTGACAGATGCTTGTAAATGCACTCTTGCGTGACTTTCTTGTTTCTTTTCAGTCAACAGATGTATATTGAGCACTCAGTTTGTGCCAGGAGTATACCACAGCCAGTCTCAGTGACAATTGTCATGTATTTTTCCTTTTAAATTTAAATTGTATGTATTTCTTAAATTAGGTAATGCTGTGAATGGAATAAAATTCCAGAAGTAACCCAGCTATTCAGCTAACGCCTCTTTGCCAGGTTTTCAGCTATTGTCTCTCAGGTCTAAACTTTCCTGCTCAGTTTTTGGATGCTGCAGCTGGGGCCTCTGCATGAGGCATTTCTGCTTTGGCGGCTGCCCCAGGTGAGAGTCTCCCCACAGCAGGGACAGGGCCAGAAGGGGGCTAAGAAGAAACTTGCTCCTTCCCTGGGCTTCCTGTCTACATCCTACACTGGGAACATCATGCAGCCTCACTTCTTCATCTTGGTATCCTGAAGCAGCAGCTGAATCCAATTTGTGGTTTCTCTACCACCAGCTTCATTGTATCCCTCCCCCTGCCCCCAAAGACACCAGACATCAGTGCCCCTCCTCAGATAGCACATGATAGGAGGTCCCCTGCCCCCCACGCCCCTGCAACTGCCATCTCAGCGCATGATAGGAGGTCCCTTCCTCACCTGGGCCAACAAACCAGTTTCTTGTGTATCCTTCAGAGATCCATGTGTTTTTGAATCAGTGTGATTAAATATGAAATGAAATAAAATAGAAATCACCAAACTTTGCCAGTAATTAAGATAATAGCTACTAACTTTATTGTTAATACCAGACTGTATTAAGAACTCGGGGTTCATCAGATGGGGAAACTCGGGCAAAGAGAGAGTAGGCATCCCATCCAGGTCACATGGGTAGTAAATGTCAGAGCTGGTGGTTGAATCCAGGCTCACTGGCTCCAGCATCCTGACATTGAACCACTCTGCAGCATTGCCTCCCCTGTGGTGGTGGTGTCCAGAGCTTGGACTTTAAATCTAAGACAGGAGCCTTGATTACTATATGCTGGCTTGTATCCTTGAGCAAATTATCTAATGTCTTTGACCCTTACCCAACATGTATGAAATGGGTAAAAATAAATACCTCATAGGACTTTTCTAAGATTAAGCAAGACAATGTATGGAAGCATCTAATATAGCTTGTGACATATACCCCATAGAAGCTCTTATAATTAACATTATCACTATACTTTCCTTATTTACTGTTTATATCTATCGTCTTCTCTTTTAACACCTGTAGGCCATTGTGTGCTGTTAAATGTTGAACAGTGAGCTTTCTGAAAGTAAAACAGAGCCCTAATTTGTGATTTTTACTTACTGCTGTAGCGTTAATACTCCCAGCATGGCCAATTTCAAGCTATCAGTATGATGACAACTGGCTTAGAAATTTCCTGAGAATTTTAAGATTCTGCTCTTGAGAGCTGGTACAAAAGGGTCTCACACAGCACGCTATATAGGGTTCTTGGTGAGAAACCTAGGAGTGGAACATTCTTTATTTAATGAGAGCCTCAAAAACATCCATATTACAAAAAAAACACAAAACAAAACACATTACCACTGCTTAGGGGTCAGGTAGGTGAATCTGAACCGCTGAAGAGCGCCTGTCTTTTGTTCATGTGTTCAGCATGTACTGCTGAGCTCCTGCTGTTTGCTCTCTCTGGAAGCACTTACTCAAGAATAAAAACCTGCAGCTGCCCTGTTGAATGGGTTTTGTCCTGGGCTGTGTTCAGATTCCTGTCCAGAGGGTGTCCTTTCCCTCCTCAGCCCACCCTACCCCCTTCTTGTCCACACCCTAGCATCTGTACAGAGAGCCTCAACTGTCCCCCGTGGGCTCCTCTTTCCCTGCACATGAGAGCTGTCCCTCTCAACTCCTCTGGTGCCCAGGTTGTCCAGGTGGCTCTCCTGTTTGTCTGATGACCTGTTTGTTTACCCGGCCACCTCTTTCCGTTTGTCTCTACAACCTTTCCCTAACTGTGCTGTTGACTTCTCTGCCCTAAGTACAACATCCCCCACCAGACGCTGGGTCTACTACAGATGAGATGAAGATCTGAGAGGCTATTGTGGTGGTGCGTGGTGAGTTGTAACCAGTGTTGTGGAGTCAGATGAACCTGGGCTCAGAACTCAGCTCTGTCATTTGCCAGAGTTGTGCACTTGGGGCTGGCAAGTTCGCTATTTTAATTTTTTTTAAGTTTTTATTTTTAAGTAATCTCTCCATCCATTGTGGGGGTTGAACCCACAACCCCAAGATCAAGAGTTGCGTGCTCCACCGACTGAGCCCTCCAGGTGTCTCACAAGTTAACTATTTTATTTTATTTTAAAAAAATTTTTTTTAACGTTTATTTATTTTTGAGACAGAGAGAGACACAGCATGAATGGGGGAGGGGCAGAGAGAGAGGGACACACAGAATCGGAAGCAAGCTCCAGGCTCCGAGCCATCAGCCCAGAGCCTGACGCGGGGCTCGAACTCGCGGACCGCGAGATCGTGACCTGAGCTGAAGTCGAACGCTTAACTGACTGAGCCACCCAGGCGCCCCACAAGATAACTATTTTAAAACTTGATTTTCTTTCTCTCTTCCTTCACTTTTTCTTGCCTCCTCCCCTCTTCCCCGCCACCCTTTCTACCCCCTCTCTCTTCCCTTGAGTTGCTGGCTGTCTTAGTCGGTTCAGGGTGCTGTAACAGAATGTCACAGATGGGGTGGCTTATAAACAGCAGGTATTTATTTCTCACAGTTCTAGAGGCTGGAAGTCTGAGATCAAGGTGCCAGCATGGTGAGGGTCTGGTGCGGGCCCTCTTTGGGACTACAGACTGATACCTTCTTGAGTGTCCTCACATGACAAAAGGGACTAGGAAGCTGTCTCTGGGCCCCCTTTTTTAAGGGCACTATTCATTCCCATTCATGAGGGCTCTACCCTCATGACCTCATCACCTCCAAAGGCCCCATCTCCTAATACCACCACCTTGGGCATTAGGATTTCAGCATATGAATTGAGGGGTGGGGGCAGAAGTTACAACTGTTGAGACCACAGCTGTGGCTTTACCTTTATGTTTTGGTTAGTTTTTTGAATTAGTTTTTTAGCCAAACATGGTTTAGAGTCAAGTACTTCTACAAAAGTTATTTAAAAATGCCAGCTCTCCCCTACCCCATTTTCTCCTCCCCAGAGGCAACTACTTTGAAGTTCGTTAAGTTATTTCTTCCGGTAATTACCTCTGCCTATCTAAATAACATAATTAGCTTGCTACTTTTGTGATTTCTGTGTTTCAGGCATTATCTTTGGCTTCTACCTTGAAACAGGACCATATATATAGTAATATACACTGTGTGTGTCTTTCCATTAGGCAGTATTTCACATGGACTAAAATGAGAAGGTCAAAGGGTTAGCTTAGGTTTCTAGATTAGAACATGAGGATTGCTCCTTTGGCACCTTCATCCCTTCCTCTTGTGTCCACACCCCCTGACCCTTCCTCTCTCCCAGGATAGTTCTATCTAATGTTTATTAGATCAGTGTTTAGCATGTGCTCTAATACTATAAGTGCTCTGGAATGCGGTTCACAGCTGAGCCATGTAGTATCTGCATATATTTTTCCTTTCCCCTGTAGTTGCTGTTGTTTTCCCTGGTGTTAACACTTGTCCAGATTTCTTTGCTCAGTATTTAATATGAGTATCATAAATTCAACTCAGAGAATCCCTAATGTGAATTTCCTCCTCTCAATGCATTAAAATACACAAGACATTTTGTCAGCTCAGAGAAATGCCTGACCGTTGGGCCTGCCTGGCTTTGTTTTTTTCTGGGCCTCAAGCACAGTTATTGTCTCAGGTCTTCTGTATTGTCATCCAGGGTTCCTGTCACCTCCCTCTGCTGTCAGACCCACCTTTACCAGAATCTCACACCTACTGGTAGATCACATCATTCGGCAGCTTCCTCAGACCTTGTGTGTCTGAAGGTGCCTTATTCTACCCTTACCTTTAAGTGACACTTTGGGTGAGGAATTCTAGGTTGGAAATCATTTGTTATCAGAATTTTGAAGACATGGCTTTGTTTTTTTCTAACTTTGCAAATTGCGGTTGAATGACATCATGTCATAATGATTCTTTGCTGAAATATTTTTGGTCTCTGGAAACTTATTTTTTCTTTGTCTGCAGTTTTCTGAAATTTCACAGCAGTGTGCCTTGATGTGAGACTATTTTCATCCATTATTCAGGGCACTCTGCAAACTCTTTTAATAAAAACAATCTTATGGGGCACCTGAGAAGTTCAGTCCATTAGATGATCTACTATTGATTTCAGCTCAAGTCATAATCTCATGGTCATGAGATCAAGTGAGCCCTGCGTTGGGCTCCGCGTTTGGCGAGGAGACTGCATAATAGTCTCTCTCCTGGGGCACCTGGGGCTCAGTTAAATGTCCTTCTTTGGCTCATGTCATGATCTTGTGGTTCGTGAGTTCAAGCCCCACGTTGGACTCTGTGCTGACAGCTCAGAGCCCGGAGCCTGCTTCGGATTCTGTGTCTCCCTCCCTCTTTGCCCCTCCCCTGCTCGTGCTCTCTCTCTCTCTCTCTCTCAAAAATAAACTTAAAAATATATATATTCTCTCTCTCCCTTTCCCTCTGCCGCTCCCCTGCTCATACTTTTGCTTTGTACTATGTCATCTTAGCTAAGCTAGAGCTATGTCTCCGAGAATTCCCTTCTTTTATGGTGTCAGTCTAGTGTTTGGCCACAAAGGACGTTTTGTTCCGCTGGAAGGTGGAAATGAAGCAGCAGCCGTATCTATATGCTCTCGAGGTTGGTGTCCATTGCCAGGCACTGAGAATGTTCTGGCTTACCTGGTTGTTTTGGGGCAGCATCTGGACTCTCAGCTCCATTAGCTCCCACCGTATCTGCTCCTTCAGCTTCTCCAGCTTCTTTGGCCACGTGTGTGTAGCTCTCTGGTGGTGAAAAGGTGCCAGATTCTGCTGGAGGTCACACATGGCATTCAGGTGGGAAGTAAGAGAAAGACATGGGTACCAATTTGCTTTCTTGTGTTCCACATTGTCTTTGATCTTCTCCACATCCAGCTTTCCTTCCCAACTGCCAGTCTTTAGAAACTTTAGGCTCAATAGAGTTGCAAAGACAACAGTCTGCATAGACAATTCTGCCAGCTCCACAACTGTGTAAGCTCTCAGCCCTGTAACAAATCCCTTATCCTGTATCACTTGTAGTTGTTTTACATCTCTGTGTGAACCCTGATTAATTTCTTTCATGATTTGTTCTCCTTCATTTCCTCTTTTCTTTCTTTCTGGAACCCCTGTTAACTGAAGATTGCCTTCCTGGATAAGCCCTCCACTTTTCTTATTGTTTGTCTCTTATTCTTCACCTTTGTCATTTTACTCTACTTCATAGGGGTGTTCTTCAGTTTTACCTTCCAATATTTCTGTTGAATTTTAAATTTATGCTGTGTATGTGTAATTTCCAGGAGTGTTTGTTTGTTTGTTTGTTTTTTAGTGTTAGGATCTTCCTTTTTTTTGTAGCATACTGTTCTTTTTCCGTGGGTGTAAGAATATCCTAACACACAGAAAATAGTAATGATAGTTTGTAAAAGAGATTTCTTCTTCATGCACTCTAATTCCTCCAGAAAACTTTTTTTGAACATTTGTGTTGCTCTCTACCTTTCATTTGCCTTTCCTCAAATGTCTAGTGACCCTTGTCTATTCATATTAAAGAATGAGGTCCCTGTTGCAAACTCTGCGTTTGTGGTACTTCCTGGCTGTGATCTTTACTATAAACTAATCTGGCTGGCTCCTTCATTGGGAAACTCTTGATTTTAGTATTTTGTATCATTTTTCTTGGGCTAGTCAAATTCTCCAGAGAAGGGGTTTCCATCTCTTGCCTGGAGAGCGCAGGACTGGCTGCTACCTCTCTGGAAACCAAAGTAGGAAGGAGGACGGGGTGGGGGGGGTGGGGAACCTGAGCATTCAATATGTCAGTGTCGCTTCATCCCTCTGTTTTTCCATGGTATCCTCACTCTCAGCTGTAGGGTTTTCTCTAATCCAGACTCCTCCTGTTCTCTCTCCTGAGAAGAAAGCTCAGTCTTCTGCTCTGCTCCCAGTTGGGGAAGTAGGAGTCACAAGGTGGACTGGAGTGGAGTAGGGGATCTGGGATCCCCTCCCTAAAACCAACACCACCCCTGTTTTTCTCTCCACCCCACTCCCACTTTAGGAGATGGATAGTGTTCCCTATCCCAGGCCCTTGTGGGGGAAGTCTGAGCTATAATCTGGCATCTGCTTGGCTTTCTCCACAGCTGATTTAGCATTCAGCTTTCTTGGGTCTGCAAAGTCCATTAACATTCATTCCATCTTCTAAAGTTTTGTTGGTGTGAGCTCAATGTCTATGTTATTTACCTTGTAGGTTTTAAAACTTTTTTCATTCATCACTTAATTCATTTATTCCACCAATATTTATGAGTCCATACTATGTGCCAGACATTGGTTTGGCTTTTAAAAAAATCAATTTACTCTTTTAATGGAGTTTTGGATGGGAGCAAGCACATTTATGTGTATTCAATCCCTCATCTTTCCTTGGAAGTCAAAAATTTTTTTCTTTGATTAGTTAAAAAGGAGTAATAATATTTACCCATGGGGTTGGTAAAGGATTGAAATAATGCATATGAAGTATCTAGCACCGTGCCCAGCACATAGTAAGGACCCAGTAAAATGTAGTCAGTATGGTTATTTTAGTTTTTACTGGCCTCAAATAGACCCATTGTGGATGTTTAAGAATTATATAGACATTCTGTTTTGTTGAGGGCATTTATGGTCAGGTAGATTATGCACATTATGGATTGCATTGCAAATTTTCAATTTTTGGCTGACCTCTCATTAAGCCATTACAGGTGTGCTGAGAGGACACAGTCTCAGCTTAAGGCGAGCCCCCGAGCAATCTCGATGGTGACTGTGCAATTTGGGTGGAGAACAAATCCTACATGATGGTCCAGAGTCAGGTAGACATCATTTTGAAATTTTCACTACTGGTCTTCTCCATTAACATGACACTGGATATTTCCTCAATAAGTGATGCTCTACAAAGCACTACCACAATTATTCTCATTTTAGCCCTGACAGGTGGGGCTGTTCCATTTTATAACTTGAGAATCTGTGTCTCTAAAAAGTGATAGACCTTGTCTATTGACACATAGCCAACAAGCAACTAATTAAGCCAAGATTAGCGTACAGTTTTGTTCCTTTTTTTTTTCTCTCTCCAATTCTACTAACTGAGAAGAACCCAAGAATCCTGAATTTCCATTGTGTATTCATGATGAGGTCTGGGAAATAAATGGTTTCTGTAAGTCAGGAATTTAGGAAGGTCTTGGTTGGGCAGTACACACTTCTTGGGATCTCTTGTGCAATTGCACTCACATGTCAGCCAGATTTGCAGCCGTCTGAAAGCTCGATTGAGGCTGGAGGAACCAACATGGCTAATTCACATGCCTGGCACTTGGGTGCTGGCCGATAGCTTAGTGTCTATATTTGGCTCTTGTTTCAGCTATCTAATGCTGCATGACGAATGACCCCTAAATTTAGAGACTTAAAACCAATCATCTTTTTTTTTTTTTTTTTAAATAGGGTGGGGGAATAGGGTGGTTAGGTTGCAAGATAAAATCTTTCTTGGAGGGGCACCTGGGTGGCTCAGTCAATTAAGCATCTGACTCTTGATTTCAGCTCAGGTCATAATCTCAAAGTTTGTAAGTTTGTGCCCTGCCTCAGAGTCTGCACTGACAGTGTGGAGTCTGCTTTGGATTCTCTCCCTCTCTACCCCTCCCCTGCTCTCTCTCTCTCTCTCTGTATCTCTCTCTCTTTCAAAAATACATAAAGTTACTGGGAGTGCAAACTGGTGCAGGCACTCTGGAAAACAGTATGGAGGTTCCTCAAAAAATTAAAAATAGAACTACCCTACAACCCAGCAATTGCACGACTAGGTATTTATCCAAGGGATACAGGTATGCTGTTTTGAAGAGGCACATGTACCCCAACGTTTATAGCAGCATTATCAACAATAGCCAAAGTAGGGAAAGAGCCCAAATGTCCATTGATGGATGAATGGATAAAGAAGATGTGGTGTATACACACACACACACACACACACACACACACACACTGGAATATTACTTGGCAATCAAAAAGAATGAAATCTTGCCATTTGCAACTACGTGGATGGAACTAGAGGGTATTATGCTAAATGAAATTAGTCAGAGAAAGATAAATACCATATGACTTCACTCACACAAGGACTTTAAGATACAAAACAGATGAACATAAGGGAAGGGAAGCAAAAATAATATAAAAACAGGGAGGAGGACGAAACAGACTCTTTTCTTTTTTAATTTTTTTTTAAGTTTATTTATTTTTGACACAGAGAGTGAGCGTGAGCTAGGGAGGGGCAGAGAGAGAGGGAGACACAGAATCCGAAGCAGGCTCCAGGCTCCGAGCTCTCAGCACAGAGCCTGACATGGGGTTCGAACTCATGGACTGCGAGATCATGACCTGAGCCAAAGTCGGACGCTCAACCGACTGAGCCACCCAGGTACCCCAAGAGACTCTTAAATGTGGAGAACAAACAGAGGGTTACTGGAGGGGTTGTGGGAGGGGGGATGGGCTAAATGTGTGAGGGGCACTAAGGAATCTACTCCTGAAATCATTGTTGCACTATATGCTCACTAACTTGGATTAAAATTTTTAAAAATAAATTAAAAAAAAAAAACTTAAAAAAACCTTTCTTGGAAACAGCCTGGATGTCCCTGAGGGCGCTGACGGCATCAAATCCTGACAAAGATGCAGAGCAACACATACTCCCATTCACTGCTGGTGGGAGGGCCAAAGGGTAAAACCACTTTGGAACACAGGTAGTTTCTAACAAAGCTAAATACACTCTCACCACATGATCCAGCATTTATACCCTTGGTGTTAATCCAAGTGAATTGAAAACCTATATCCACACAAAAACCTGCACATAAATGTTTATGGCAGCTTTATCCGTAATTGCCAGAACTTGGAAGCAACCAAGATGTCCTTCAGTAGGTGAGTGGGTAAACCAACTATGGTATGTCCAGGCAATGGAATACTATTCACTGATAAAAGGAAATGAGCTATCAAGAAAAAAATAAAAATAAATTTTAAAGAAGAAATGAGCCACCAAACCATGAAGAGACATGGAAGAAACTTAAATGCATACTGCTTAGTGAAAGAAGCCAATCTAAAAGGCTACAGTATGATTCCAACCATAGGACATTCTAGAAAAGGCAAAACTACAGAGACAGTACAAAATCAGCCGGTGGTTGCCAGGGTTTTAAGTAGAGAGAGGCAGGGATAAATGGGTGGAACACAGGGGACTTTTAGGGCAACGAAATTCTTCTCTAAGGTACTGTAGTGGTGGATACATGATATTACACATTTGTTAAACCCCATGGCATATACAACATTCTCTGTGTGACAAAGACTGAACCTTAATATAAGCCATGGATTTTAATTAGTAATAACGTACTAACTATTGGTGCACCAGTTTCAGCAAATGTACCTCACTAATGCAAGATGTTACTTATTGGGACATGAGGAAATAAAGCATATGGAAATTTTCGGTACTTTCTGCTCAGTTTTTCTGTAAACCTAAAATTGCTCTAAAAAATAGTATCTATTAAAAAAATTATGGGAACACGGAGTGGGTTGGTTACAAGATAAAACCCTTTCTAGGAAACGTAGCCCAGATGTCCCTGCAGGCTTTGTGCTGCATGTTCTCTGCCATTCATCAGTCCTGAGGTAAAGATGCTTAAAGGATAATGATGTATTTAGGGTAATATGTGCACTGTTCTGAGGTGCAAATGAGGGTCTGATTTGGATGACTTTGAGACTCTTTGGAGATCTATATTTTTAATACATTTGAGCCAGAGCAAAGAAGAGAAGCTGTTCATGTCCCTAAGTTTTTCTCCCGTTCTTGTGTCTCTCTCTCTCTCTCTCTTTTTAAATTAGCATTACAATATTTTGTTTGGGAGCCTGTGATGTGAAGACCCAGAGACCCAAAGGAGACTGGAAGCCTGTTCTAAAAAGGCAGAGTGAGTCATGCTCAATGAATAGTGATTGTCACAAAAGGGCATTATTCTGCAAAGCCGGTGTTGATACCTCCAGTCCCCGCTCCCACCTTGATGACTGGTGCCATCACCTTTAGATTGGAAGTGCCACTGAGGGCACCATGCACACAGAGACTCTTGGGAAGCAGACTCCTCATAGAATCCAACTGGCCATTGACATTTGTCACTGTCCCATGTAAACCTCGGAGGAACTGTGCCTGGCAGTGGCAACAGGACCAGTCCTCGGCTGGGGCAAATCTAAAGCCCCCTCCCTAGACATAGTGCTCAGTGGTTTATAGAATACTTCCATTTAAAAATCTTCTCACTTGTTGAAAACTTCCTTGTTCACTAGAGAGATACATAATGTGCTTCTATATCAGAAGTTGTGCTAGACAGTGGGACGCAAAGATTAATAAGGAATGTCATTGTCACCAAGGGCTTACTCCTTTCTGATGTGCTTGCAAAGTTAAATGGGGTCCCACAGCTGTCACGGGAACAGTGTAGAATTCAGTGCCAGTATGGTGGACATTTTATGCTTGTGTCTGTAGCATCTCTTCCACTATCAGTCCCCTTAGTCCTTTGGTCCAGTCATGCCTGCCCATGCTCAGCTTTGGGTGGAACTGACCTCCAAACCTAGCTCGAAGGGTGTGTCCTGACTGGTCCACATCCATTAGTATATCCCATCCCATGACCATGGTTATTGTTTGGAAAAGGGCATGTGTCGAGAAACAAAAGTTCAAGCCAAAAGCAGAGAAGTAACCTCAACCTGTGTATAAGTCACTAGAAATACCCTCTTCCTTCTCCTAGAATCGGAGGTATAATGGCATATAATTTGAAACTGTAGTGACCAAGTGGTTACCATAAGAGGATAAAGATGACACTGTGAAAGACAGAACATAGAGACAGAAAGAAATGAAGTTTTTCATGGTAATCCTGGAAATGCTGGATCAAACCTCACCTGAAGGCAAATTCTCCATGACTTTTTAGCTTCCTCATTCTGTAAATTCTCTTCTTTGTTTGAGCTGGATTTTCCTAGCATTTGTAATGAATATGTCCTAACTTATGGTGACAAAAGAAATATAGGGAACAGGATAGGAAAATTGGTGGATGATATTCCATATGTCCAAGCACAAAGAAATTACTGTGCATAGGTAACCAAGGAGTTGGGGAAAACCAGCGTGTGATTGTGATAGAGTTCCCTGGGCTACCCATTACATGAACTGTCTCCCATTCTTGGAAATCTCTCACTGTAAGAATCCTGGTGGAAGGATCTACCTCCCACTCCAGAGGTCCACCTCACCGAGGTTAGGGTGGGGCCGAGTGTTTGATGCTCAGCCAATCATATGCTCCCACTGGGACCTGGGATCCAGGATAGGCAATGTAGACCAGCAGGAAAAGTTGCAGTGGCAACTAGGTGCACTTCCAACAGCAGCAAGACTGGTGCCATTGTTCAGTGATGTAATGACGGCATTGATGTCCTCACCTAGTGGGTGCCTGGTTTCCCTTGATTCCAGCTTGTTTTCCAAGCTTGATTCTTTGCCTTCTTGGCAATTTTATGAGCTGCCTACTAACTGCTAAATAGACCTCTTTTCTGCCAGAACAATCAGAATTGGTTTCTGGTGTTTACAGGTGAGGACCCTCCCCCGCCACCAAGTGACTAGCCAAGGTGGAGGTCAGTACTGCTAGACAAAGAAGAACTGGTCAGGGGAGAAGTTCGTGAAGGTCTCCCAGAGAGAAGTAGCCTTCATGTCAAGTACAGGGGATGTGGGAACAGATATACCGGGATTGAATCCCGGCTCTGTCATTTATTCATGTGACCATGGCAGGTAATCTGACCTCTCTGAGCCTCCATGTCTCACGTGCAAGAGCACTGTGATGGTAGGACCTAATGGACGGCACCTTTGGGGTGGCATTCCTTAGTCCAGATTGTGGCACAGACCTGGTCTTCAGAGTAATAGCTGTTCATGAGGTGACCTTGCTCACAAAGAGCCCCATTGCACCCTTTTTTGAGTATACTTATCCTTACTCTTTACTCTTCACTCCCAGCAGAAAGGAAGAAGATATTCCCAATGTGTAGGGAAGAAATTTAAGTTGGATCGAGACGCATGTGTGCTGGTCAGTGTTGAACAACCAGCTCTCCAGGGAAATAAAAGCACTGATTTGTAGCATTTGCTGATTTCCACGGTGTAAAAACTCTCACCGTGGCTCATTTCAGGCAGCCAACATGCTGTCGCTAACCATGGAGGCGGGAAGAGATGTTCTCAGTCAGCTCTCGTGATCCAGCACTAGCACACCACTGGACCCAGGGAAATACCTTGAAATGTTGGAGAGTTGAGGGAAATAGGTGGTTCCTGAGCCCTGGGGCAGAATGTCAAATGAAACTCCTTAAGAACTGTTGACAGGATGAGGGTGGCCACATTGTGTGCTTGGCTTAAAACTTGAGAGTTGTCTTTAAATGGTGCCCTTTGACACCCCCCACACTTCAGCTAGTCAGCTTATAGGGCCTGACTGTTCCTTCCTTTTTTTTTTTTTTTTTTTTTTTTTTAACGTTTATTTATTTTTGAAGCAGAGAGAGACAGAGCATGAACTGGGGAGGGTCAGAGAGAGGGAGACACAGAATCTGAAACAGGCTTCAGGCTCTGAGCTGTCAGCACAGAGCCCAACGCGGGGCTCGAACTCACGGACTGCGAGATCATGACCTGAGCCGAAGTCGGCTGCTTAACCGACTGAGCCACCCAGGCGCCCCGACTGTTCCTTCTTTAAAATCTCTCCTGCAGAGGGGTCTGGGTGGCTTAGGCAGTTAAGCTTCCGACTTCAGCTCAGGTCACAAACTCGTGGTTTGTGAGTTCGAACCCCATGTCAGGCTCTGTGCTGACAGCTCGGAGCCTGGAGTCTGCTTCAGATTCTGTGTCTCCCTCTCTCTCTGCCCTTCCCCTGCTCCCACTCTGTCTCTGTCTCTCTCAAAAATAAATAAACATTAAAAAAAATTTTTTTTAAATCTCTTCTGCATTTGGGCACCTACATGAGTCAGTCAGTTAAACATCCGACTCTTGGTTTGGGCTCAGTTCATGGTCTCACGGTTTGTGAGTTCAAGCCCCGCATCAGGCTCTATGCTACTAGCGTGAGACTGCTTGGGATTCTCTCTCTTCCTCTCTCTCTGCTCCTTTCCCGCTCATGCTTGCTCACTCGCTCTCTTTCAAAGTAAATAAATTTTTAAAAATCTGCCCTGCATCTGTCAATCCCTTCTTTTTCATGCCCACTGTGGCCCTGCCGCCCATGGGCTCAAGTTTTCAACTCTGAAACATGACTCCCTTTGTTGTACTGGAGTGGACCCGTGTGCCATCCCTCAGCTGACTCTCAGTGTGCCCTCCCCACTCAGGGTTTATTGTCATATGGCTCTACGTTAGCTGTCCCATCCACTGTAAATGCTGCTGCATGGCTGGCCCCACTCAGTCTGGAAGTGATGTGAGTGTGGGTCTCATATCTACTTACTAGCTATGAGTTCTGGGGCAAATTACACGACATTCCCTGAGCTTTAACTTCCTTACGTCTAAGATGGAGATAATAGAAGAACTTGCTTAGGGTTGTTCTGAAGACTAAATTCTACAAAAGGCTTGGGATGGCCCTTGGGCGCTGTGCATGTTGAAGTGAATGCTGGCTCCGTGACGATGACGATGATGGTAACTGCTCCTCTGATGGTAAACGGTGGCTGGTGGAAGGCTGATCTTGCTCCCGCCGGGACTTCTACCCTACTTGCCTTTGCTGTTTCAGTGCCACTTTTCCTTCAGCTCTGGTTCTTTTTTGGTCCGATAGGGTTTTTTTTGTGCACTCATTAGCTGCTTTTCCTCTGAGTTTTTGAGGCAATTACACCCCATCATGAAACATTAAATTCAGTACTGTCCCTTACTGTTCTCTCTTGATGTGAATCCTATTTTCCTGCCTCTTCTGTAATGGGTTTGTGGGGTGTGGCCTGTCTCCCTCTCTTTCTCTTGTGAAGGGTCTTGGATCAGCAACCACAGAGCAGCAGCCAAAGTGATAAATGTCGTGAACGACCTGGGACTGTGCCTGCTATTGTATCTGCATCCTCCCATTTTATTGTTTCCATTCACCCAGGGTTGGTCTGGGCACCAGCTATTTGCTAGGCGCTGGGGTTACACACTGAGTGGGACAAGAGCCTCTGTCTTTCACGAGCTTACGGTGTCCTGAGGGGAGCTGTGCTGAAACATGTGATCACCCAAACCGGGGTACCGTGACGGATGGCACCGGCTGCTGGGGAGGGAAAGAAGAGAGTGTGACAGGAGAGTAAAACAGGAGCCTGATGTGGGTAGGGGCAGAGGTCAGGGCAGGGGCACTTAAGCCAGCACCGGAAGGAGTCGCTCAAGGAAAGAGACTTTCTAGGAAGCTGGCTCCCTAGGAGCTGAGTGCAGTGGCTCAGAGTGCTGAGGACCCGAGATAAGATGGAACAGCAGCAGGTCCCAGCAGGAGGGACAGAACAGCCCGCAGCAATGGGCAGGCAGGTAGCCCCGGGCCTGCTGGGCTTCCTAGGCCGGGTTGGGTATTTCCGTCTATATCCTAAAAGTGGAAAGCACTTCATCCTCTCAGAAATCTTATGAGATAGTTGCTATTATCAGTCCCATTTTACAACAGAGGAAACAGGGGCCCAGAGTGATTAAGTAACTTGCCCAGGGTCACACAGCTAGTTGGCAGCTCAGTCAGAGTGCCAGTATGGCCCAACATGGCCAGGACCCCTCCAGCGTTCAGTAGCCACTCCCTGAGTGACTGAGAGCAGCACTGACCACTGCAGTACCCACCAGCCTTGTCCTTCCCACATGCTGTTTGGAAACGGCCCTGCAATTGAGAATTTTCTCAGGGGGTGGCAGGGGACAGTCTGGGGCCTCCTGGGAAACACAAAACTAGTTTGGTGGGGATTAAGATGTCAGCAATTCTGCAGTCATAGCTGAGGGGTTTACAGCTGCCTTGCCTTCTAAGCACTAGGTCCCACGGTCACATCCCGGCTCATGCTCTGCAGAGCTATAAAGAAACTCCCCATTCTGTTAGTCAGAAGTCTGAGGCTGTGGTGCCAAGAAAAGGAGGTGGTGCTTTATGGGGAGCAGTACCGTCTTGAGGAGTTGAGCCTGGATGGTGTGGGCGAAGAAGCCCAGGCACAAAGGGGCCTGAGGAAGTCTGGTGGAGACAGGATGTGCCCAGGAATCTGAAATAGGCAGCATTTGTCTTCCCAACTCCTCTAAGCCCCCTCTAGTCTAAGACCTTCTTCCTTTCTCAGCGCCCCCCCCCCACGCCCACCCAGGGAGAGGTGGTCTGGAGTCCCTTCCCTGGGCCCCATCAAGGTTCCCAGCCTGCCTCCAGGACCCCTCCCAGAACATTAAAACTTACTTAAGATGCTAATAGGTGATAACAACACCTCCCAGGACCTGGGACCCAGGAGGTAGTTAAGAGTGGGAATGTCAGGCACCAAATGGAGGTGGCCTTTTGGCCCCCCTCAAGTCACCCTGTCACCCCAGGGAGATAACTCCTTTTATTTCCAGTCTTCTATAGTATGGTGATTTCTTTTCATCTGTCATTCCCCCCCTCCCCCTCCCGTGTTCTGTGGAGAGCAAAGAGCTCACAGCTCAGTGAGGCAGAAGAGCCATTGGACCAATGAGAGGTGGGAAGAAAATGAGGGAATGAAGCCTCTGTCTGCTTCCTGCCAAGGAAGGTCCCTTTGTTTGCCCAGAGCCTGGCCCTTCGGCCACAACATGACCAGAGGCCCTTGGGTCAGGAGGCTTGCCCCCTTTATGGCCTTCTAATGGACCTTCCTTCCGGGATGCTTGAGCAAATGCCCCTGCCTGCGGGGGAGGGGCAGCCCGTAGCTGTCCTGTTGGTTTGCCCAAGGAACCCTGCCCCCAGCCTCACTCGTGGAGAAACTAGCACCTCCAGGGCTGGAAGCGGAGGATGTGCCCAAGTTCCCACCGGCTCTTTTGTCCGAAGGGACAGGAGGATTATCTGACTCCCCAACCCTAAGGAGATGCCCTCAGTGCCTTTGTCTTTGTTGTTTGGTTATCTATGGGGTTATGGTATCCCCATGTCATGTGTTTTAAGCTCCACCATCATTTTGTGAGGGAAGCTGGCCTGAGGTTTCCATAATGCAGAGTGGTATCCACAGGTGCCAGGACCAGTGGACCCTACACACACACACACACACACACACACACACACACACACACACCTCATACAGTACCTTTAGCTCACCCTGACTTCTTGCCCCCTTTGCATCCATTTACTCCCTACCATGCACCTTGTATCCTTCCCTCTTTTTTTGTGTCCTCTTTGCCACACTCTAGCTCACTGCCCTACTTGGCTAATCTCGGACCTGTCTCCTGCCTCTCCATTTCATCCCATCAATGGCTAGCACATTCATTGACATAATAACAATTGCTACCTACAGTGAGTACCTAATAATTCTAGCTCACATTTAGTGACAGCGTCCTGTTAAGAAGTGTCCTAGAGGCTTACATTAAAGCTGTCCAGTATCGAGGCCAGGGCACAGAGGTGCCAGAGCATGTGGCTCCGGGGCATCGGGGACAGACCAGGTTCAGTCGCTTGCCACTGAAAGAATCCAAAGGCAGGGAGAGGAGTGGTGGTGAAACAAGACAGGAATTTAGTTCAGTGAGGCTGACACCAGGAAGACAGCGGTCCAGTGTCTCAAAGACTGTCTCCAGAGTGCTGACAAGACTTCCAGGTTTATGTAGGGAAAATGTGGGGCAAAGGTCGGTGGGTGCGTGCAGGTGGGCAGTGAAGGTTGAATGATCGCTGTCTTGGGGTCAGTCCCTGGGCTGGGTCTTGCTAGCTACCCCAGGATAGTCCGTGCTGGAGATGGTTAGGGTTTCCATCAGGGGATGCTTTGCCCTCGGGGTCTCCTGTCTGAGCCAAGAGACAAGCTGGAAAGAACCCAACTGGAAAGTTTTGAGGTGAAAATGGAGGCAGCCAAAGTCCTCTTTCAGTATTGCTGCCTCTTTGCAGCAGAAGAAACAGACAAGGAGAGTAATTTGCCCAAAGTCACACAGGTAATAAGTGGCAGAGCCAGGATTTGAACACAGTCAGCTAGACACGAGCCTGAACTCCTGTCATTAACATAGAATTTAAAAATATTTTTCCTAAAAATCTATTATGAAGAAAGCCATCCTTTAGGCGCTAAGAGCATTTAAACAGGAGTAGATGAAACTTGTTTCCTCCTCATGTCCTAGCTCAGGGAGTTAAATGATAGTAAAGGCCACCTAGGGAGATGAGTAAGACAAGTCCAGACATGACCTCCTGCCGGAGAGGGCAGAGTACGTGCCACGAAGAAGATACACAGAGGGCCTTTGGTACAGAGGACAGAGAAGTCACATCCGTTCAGGAGACTCAGGAAGTCAGGAAGAGTTCCAGGGAGGCCGTTGGGTGGGGGATGGTTTGGAAGGACAGATGGGTTTGTGGCAGGGTCCTAGGAGGTGAGGAAGGACTAGATTGAAGCAAAGAGGGTAAATACTCTGAATACTGCAGAACAAAGATCAAGAGACGCAGAGCCAAGGTAAAAGCACCCTGACCACAAGACACAAACCCCTGAGAACTGAACCCGGTAGTTGAAGACTATATGAGTTCTAATTTCTTTTCTAGCACTTAACCAGCTCTGTAATCATAGCCTCCCCCATGTTTTGGTCACCTCATCTGAAAAGTGGGTGTAATTCAGGGCAAGGACCAAGGTAAGGTAGTTGAGGCATTTGCCTTGAGTATGATGCAGGCAGGCCGAGTCAAGAGGTGCCCCCCAAAAAGCTCTGTGATACGAAACCATATTGGAGCCTAAAGCAAAAGGAAAAATCAGTAAAATTGATCCTGTTTTTAGTTAAGATAAAGCCTCCCCCCTGGTCTTGGCCCTGATAATAACACTAGGCATTTCTTGATTGAATCAAAAAAGAATATCAGGCAGGCATTAACATTTAGGAGATATTTCCATGGGACAGTAAGGCAAGTCTTCATGGAAAAGGTTGAAGTTAAGCTATTAGTTTATCAACATAGTTTTTAAAACATCTTTTTAGCTGGCACCAGAGAAATAGCGTTACATATGACATACACTACCCTTACTTTCAAGGTGTTTATACTTTAGCTGAGAAGAAAAATAATAACAAATACTTAAGAATAATTGATCAGCACAAGCATAGTAAGCATTAGATAGAGGTGCCACGGGACCATCAACTCCTGGAAGACAGGGAATGTGCACTGGATTTTTCTTTCTTTTCTGCTGTACTTACATAATTAAGACCTAAAGGATGGAAGTTTTTAATTTATAGATAAACTTTAAGCTTTATGTCTCTCTCTTTTTTTAAGTCCTTGACTTTTTTTTAAGTTTATCTATTTTGAGAGACCCAGAGAGAGCACGAGCAGGGGAGGGGTAGAGAGAGAGAGAGGGAGAGAAAGAATCCCAAGCAGGCTCCACGCTGCCATCGCGGAGCCCGATGTGGGGCTTGAACTCACAAACCATGAGGTCATGACCCGAGCCCGAAATCCAGAGTCACACACTTAACCGACTGAGCCATCCAGGCCCCTCTGTGCCTCCTTTGAATAAGTGTTACTCACGTGTGGTGTATAGTCTAAAAAACACAAAAGGGTATATAGTGAAAAGTCTCCATGCATCCCTTCCCAGAGGTGAGTGATGCCACTGTCTCAGGTATCATCCCAGAGATGGTCTAGCTATACATAGTCAGGTAAACTCCTGAGTAAGTACATAAGTGGGGTCATGCCATCGTCACTGACTAGCACTTACTTTTGTCTTGATGATTATTCCGTATTAGTATGTGATTTTTATGACTGCATAGTACTGTGGCGGGTGATTCTGTCAAAGTTTCTTTAACCAAAATCCTATTGGTGAACACATTGTTGGTATTTTTTTTTTCAATTAACATACTTTATTTTTTGAAGCAGTTTTAGGTTGGGGCGCCTGGGTGGCTCAGTCGGTTACGCATCCAACTCCTGATTTCGGCTCAAATCGTGGTCTCATGGTTTATGAATTCGAGCCCAGTGTCAGCCTCTGCGCTGACAGTGTGGAGCCTGCTTGGGATTTTTCTCTCTCCTTCTGTCTCTCTCTCTCTCTCTTTTCCTCCCCCACTTGTGCTCCCTCTCCCTCTCTCTCTCAAAATAAAGATAGATAGATAGATAGATAAATAAGCAAGCAAGCTGTTTTAGGTTTATAGAAAAATGAACAGAAAGTACAGCGTTCCCACATTATCTCTCTTCCAGCCCATGCCCCCTATTAACATTTAGCATTAATGTGGTACGTTTGTTACGATTGATGAGCCAATATTCATACATTATCGTCAGCTAAAGTCTGTAGTTTACATTAGGGTTCTCTCCATGTTGTATATTTTGTGGGTTTTGACAAATGTCTAATGACCTATATCCGCTGTTACAGAATGGTCTCCCTGCCCTCAAAGTCTCCCTGCCCTACCTCTTCATCCCTTCCTCCCTCCCTGGTGAAATGTCATTTGTAACATTCACAGTTATTTGTAGTTCAGCTTTCAGAGATGTGGGGAGGAAAAATAATTTTCCCTCTACTCTTCGAGGTTTTTGGCAGAGATACTCCTCCAATAATAATTTTTAAAAGAGGATTAACAAGAGAAGAACAAAAGTTTAATAACATATAGCCCTTTTATCTGCATGAGAGACACCCAGGAAAGTCTAATAACTCTCCAAAATGGCCCAGGCCATCACCTTAAATGCCATCTTTGGCTAAAGACAAAAGAAAGGTGTTAGGGGTGGTGGGGGAAGGCCACTTATGGAAGGTCACCAGGAAAGCACAGTAAATAAGCATATGGTTGTTATGAAGATTTAAATCATTGCCTTCGCCACCATTAAGAATTTCTAGAGATTTATGGGTGCCTGGGTGGCTCAGTCGGTTGAGCGGCCGACTTCGGCTCAGGTCACAATCTCGCAGTCCGTGAGTTCGAGCCCTGCATTGGGCTCTGTGCTGACAGCTCGGAGCCTGGAGCCTGTTTCGGATTCTGTGTCTCCCTCTCTCTGACCCTCCCCCGTTCATGCTCTGTCTCTCTCTGTCTCAAAAATAAATAAACATTAAAAAAATTTTTTTAAAAGAATTTCTAGAGATTTGGACATCACCCTCTTCCTGGTACAGCAAGGGAGACAGCCTTACAAATGGGGATTTCCCTTATCCGTGTAAATGTTTGTTACAAAAGTAGAACCTTCTACCAGGTTTTCAGAGCATCTCCTGTGTTTGTGGTCTCTTAAAAAGAAGCAGCTTAGATTAATCCTTATGCCAAAGGGCGTATTTTGGGGTGACAAATTCTCCCCCTCACTCCTTTCTTTTAAACTTTAAACTAGAAGTTTCACCGTCCAGAAGCTAAATTGATAGACTGCTCCCTATCTCACTGCACCAGTCACTCCGTCCTGAGATTAGGTCAGTTGAGTCAAACAGTTGTGTCACATTTCAGAAAGTGATGATGCAACTAGACTGCCAAAGTTAGGCCTAAATTGTGTGAGAAATCAGGAGTTTAATAATACATTTCTGTGCATACAAAAGAAAAACAAGTGTTAATGATTGGAGTAAATTGGACCAGTCTGAGTCCTAAGGGCAGTCAGTCAAGATTTCTAGATGTCAGGCTCAAAACATCTTTGGCAGTTTGACCATTTGCAATGGTCCCTGGGCGTTCAGATAAACTTTCTGAGTGGCCCATGCAGCAGCAGACCTGAAAATTGTCTAAAAGTGTGCTGGTGTGGCATTTGCTTTGAGGTTTATGTCAAGTCATTTTACCTCCGGGTTGCAGGGCTTTGGGGAAAATGGCGGTTTTTGGACTTAGTGATTCCAGTCAAAGAGGTGAGAGAAAGTTCAAAATGTTAGTTTGGAGACTTGTAGTCAGATATTTGAGGAAACTCCAGTTCAGGATCTGGTCCAGTTTACAGGTAGAAAATGGAAACTTCAAAGACAATTGACTGGAGTATGTAACCCCAAGTGTGTATTATGATTTCTAGTGCAACATAACTTCGCTTTCTAAAATGAACATCACTTCTACCAAAGATGGCCAAATTGAGACTGATTTCTTTGCAGAATAAGTCTAGTCTCAATAAACTTGGCCTGATTATTTACATAAATGCAGCAAGCATAGTGCTGGACCATATAGGCTTCTTTAAATCTGCTTTGCTGGAACTTTTCATAAGGACTCTCAGATCGAGCTTTTAAAAGCCTCTCCATGCTGGGGTGCCTGGGTGGCTCAGTTGGTTTGCATCCAACTCTTGGTTTTGGCTCGGGTCATGATCTCAAAACTCGTGAGTTCAAGTCCTGCGTTGGGCTCTGTGCTGACAGGGTGGAGCCTCCTTGGGATTCTCTATCTCCCTCTCTCTCCGCCCCTCCCCCTCTCTCTATCTCTCGCTCTCAAAAATAAATAAATAACTTAAACTAAAAGCCTCTTCATGCTAAGAAACCAAGTCAAGGACTCACTATCGGATTTTGCCTGTAGTACGTATAGATTTGGGTGAATTTTTCCCTTCTCAAGGTCCCCAAAATATCCTGAGTTTCTTGCATCTGCCCAGAAGTGACCTTCCTTACTCACCTACTTAGGGTCCTTTTTTTTTTTTTTTTAAATATGAAATTTGTTGTCAAACTGGTTTCCATACCACACCCAGTGCTCATCCCAACAGGTGCCCTCCTCAATGCCCATTACCCACTTTCTCCTCCCTCTCACCCCCCATCAACCCTCAGTTTATTCTCGGTTTTTAAGAGTCTCTTACGGTTTGCCTTCTTCCCTCTCTGTAACTTTTTTTCCCCTTCCCCTCCGCCCATGGTCTTCTGTTAAGTTTCTCAGGATCCACATAAGAGTGAAAACATATGATATCTGTCTTTCTCTATGACTTATTTCACTTAGCATCACACTCTCCAGTTCCATCCATGTTGCTACAAAAGGCCATATTTCATTCTTTCTCATTGCCATGTAGTATGCCATTGTGTATATAGACCACAAGTTTCTTTATCCATTCATCAGTTGATGGACATTTAGGCTCTTTCCATGATTTGGCTATTGTTGAGAGTGCTGCTATAAACATTGGGGTACAAGTGCCCCTCTGCATCAGCACTTCTGTATCCCTTGGGTAAATTCCTAGCAGTGCTATTGCTGGGTCATAGGGTAGAGCTATTTTGAATTTTTTGAGGAACCTCCACGCTATTTTCTGGAGCAGCTGCACCAGTTTGCATTCCCACCAACAGTGCAAGAGGGTTCCTGTTTCTCCACATCCTCGCCAGAATCTATAGTCTCCTGATTTGTTCATTTTGGTCACTCTGACTGGCGTGAGGTGATATCTGAGTGTGGTTTTGATTTGTATCCCCCTGATGAGGAGCGACATTGAGCATCTTTTCATGTGTCTGTTGGCCATCTGGATGTCTTCTTTAGAGAAGTGTCTATTCATGTTTTCTGCCCATTTCTCCACTGGACTATTTGTTTTTTGGGTGTGGAGTTTGGTGAGTTCTTTATATATTTTGGACACTAGCCCTTTGTCCAATATGTCATTTGCAAATATCTTTTCCCATTTACTTAGGATCCTTATAAGCAAGATTCCAGGCTCTTTTTCTTTATTGGCTCTTATCAAGTCAACCTTCGTTTCTTAAAGCTGTCTGGCATATCTGATTCTATGCACATTCTCAAATCTCACTTTGCAGTCAAAGCCTTAATAATATAACCAGTGTTTCCAGTTGTGTCCTGTTATAAGGAGAACTGATCATTACTGAACTTATGCAAATAAATATATTGCCATGAAAATAGGAATGCTAAGAGTCTCCAAATTCTGGAGGGATCAGGTAGGGAGGAAAAGAAATTGTTTCATTCTTGTTTACTTTACTAAATTGCTGTAAGTCATAATTAGCTTAAGAGAAGATAATGTCCTAGGGCATCTGGGTGGCTCAGTTGGCTGAGTATCCAACTTGATCTCAGCTCAGGTCTTGATCTCAGGGTCATGAGTTCAAGCACTGCTTTGGGCTCCGCACTGGGTATGAACCCTACTTTAAAAAAAGAGAGAGAGAGAGAAAATAATTCCCTTAAATCTGGAAAAATAAAACGTTAAAGAACCAGCAGTATTTCCTACAAAAAAGTTATAAAAGTTATCATCCTCATCAGTTCTTTCAGTTATTAATGTTATTAATTATTGTTCTGTTTGGATGTAGTTTTTCCATGAGTTCTGGAAATTCTTACCCAGTTTACTTTTATGATCTTAAAAGTTATCTAAAGCCTGTGCTTGCCACAGCCCTTTCCATGAATCTCCTTGAAGATGAAGCACTTCTACAGGAACACTTTTGCAAAAGCATCACAGTAAAACAATCATTGTAAATGACAAGACTTAAAAACGTCCATGCCTAAGGGCAGCTGGGTGGCTCAGTCAGTTGAGCGTCTGACTTCGGCTCAGGTTATGATCTCATGGTCTCTGAGTTCGAGCCCCGCGTCAGGCTCTGTGCTGACAGCTCAGAGCCTGGAGCCTGCTTCAGATTCTGTGTTTCCCTCTCTCTCTGCCCCTCACCTGCTCATGCTCTGTCTCTCTCTCTCTGTCAAAAATAAATAAAAACATTAAAAAAAATGTCCATACATAAAGATCTGAAGAGTTCATCATAATGCATGGGACAATGAAATGTGCTGATTAATTCAAAATAATAACTAGAATTATGGCTGATAGAATTATACCAGGACCTACAGGAATTTCAGAAATGTCATACAATTTCTGGAATGCTTATATACATATGCAGATGTGACATAAAGAAGCCTTAGTATTACTTTCTTATTTGACAATGCTTCTTCTGCAGTTTAACATATTAAATAAGCATAATTAGTTTGACATCTCCCCCTTTTTAACAAAGAGAACAAATCTTTAGAGATGATCCAAGGACCTTCTGAAAAATCCCAAAGTTAGTCAGAGGTCAAGAAGACTTCATTTAGAATTTGATTTGGGGAAGTTTATCAAAAATATCAAAAGGTTTGGACACCTGACTAAACAGAATTACAGATCATTATGAAACAGTAATTATCCATTTAACCAAAGTGACAGAAGATTTTAAGGGAAAATACAGAAGGTTATATGGTTGTAAGCAAAAGTTAGCTTTTTTAATATTGAGAAGACCCAGTTTTCTTAATTAAAGACCTGATTAAGATAACATTGAAGCACAGGAAATCATTTTGGCAAGACACAAAATCTTTGATTTTTAGGCAGATTACTTAAAAGGTAAAGAAAAACCTTTTATAATCTCTTATCAGGAGCAGACCTATAGTCCAAGAAAACTATCCTTTTAGCAAATGAAAGTGAAATTCCAGTTTTACATAACTACACTATTGATATTAAATCTTATTTAAGGGGTGCCTGGGTGCCTCAGTCAGTTAAGCATCCAACTCTTGATTTTGGCTCAGGTCATGATCTTGTGGTTCCTGAGATCAAGCCCTGATTTGGGTTCTGCACTGACAGAGTGGAGCCTGCTTGGGATTCTCTCTCTCCCTTTCTCTCTGCCCCTCCCCCATGCATGCATGCATGTGCACGTGTGCGCACACAGTCTCTCTTTCTGTCTCTCTTTCTCAAGATAAATAAACATTTTTTAAAAAGAAAAAATCTACCTCACAAAGGCATAGAAAGTATCCAAATGTTTTCCAAGGAGTTTGGGAGTATTTTCTTTATCAGAGGTGTGAAGTAATTACTACTTAAATTTTTCCTTTTTTTTAAAGCATAGGGCAATTCTGTTTTGTAGTATCTCAATATCAATAGCATTTTAGGATGAATAAGGGAGCTTTGGGGATTGATAAGGATAGGTGGACTTCGAATTGTGTCTAGAACCACAGTTCCAGTTTTGTAGACCTGCAAGTCAAAGACAGTTGTTTCTAATTCCTCAGAGAATCAGGTTTTTAGCCCAAACATCAAGTGGAGGATGCACCCATCCAACTAAACTTTGCTTCTTTTACCAGGGAGATTTCCACATTCTAGAAATTTAGGGTTTAATGCAGTGCACCTTTAAAAAGTCTAAAGCATTTAACAGAGGCCTTGTTTCTGCACAGTTCAATCTTGGACCAATTTACCTATCAGGGAAAACCTGTATTGCTTCTATCAGTCCCTGAATATCCACTTCTAGGTGACCGATTTCCTGATAATTTACAGTAAGTCCTGGGAAGAATTCTGGTCATCTGTTTCTTTGTGAGGGGGTAGTTTCCCCAAGGAGCTGTCTGGCTTGTCTGATAACCACAGTATAAATCATGTGTGTCAAGAATACTCTTTTACAGCCAATCGAGGTTCCTCTGAGTGGGATTGTGAATGTTTACTGCTCTAAATGTTCTGTTAATTTGGTAGGATCATCTCAAAGTGAAGGCAAAAAGGACTTTCTAATTTCATCTGGTTAAATAATTCCTTATGGCTAGCCACCTTTGTGTTCTTTGTGTGTGTGTGTGTGTGTGTGTGTGTGTGTGTGTGTGTGTGTATCCTCTTTTCAATTGGATTTTTCCATAGGCACCATTAAGATAATTGTTTAGAATGAGAGAGCTCTCTAGGGGCACCTGGGTGGCTCAGTCGGTTAAGCAGCTGACTTCGGCTCAGGTCATGATCTCGCAGTCCGTGAGCTCGAGCCCTGCGTCGGGCTCTGTGCTGACAGCTCAGAGCCTGGAGCCTGTTTCAGATTCTGTGTCTCCCTCTCTCTGACCCTCCCCTGTTCATGCCCTGTCTCTCCCTGTCTCAAAAATAAATAAAACGTTAAAAAAAAGTTTAGGATGAGAGAGCTCTCTAGGTTTTTTCAAGTATAGACGTTTGTTTAATAGAAAGGATCCATCATCTGGTCACTGATGAGTAGGATCTTATATGAATCTCAATAGCAGTTCAAACTAAATGCCTTCTTATGGTTTACCCATGGATGCAAGAGGGAATGTAAAAGATGCAACCCCCACAAGATCCATAAAGTGTACTCCCAGAGTTAGCCTAAGAAGGCACAGATCTCTGTTGTCATGGGCAATAAGGATGGTGTAGTTGAAACAGTGTCTCTGGTTTCCCATGCGAATGTGAGATGCCTTCAGTCCCAGACCCACTGATCTGTGATGCTGGATGGGCACTACTGGAATGGGACTTTTCCAGCAATAACAAGACAAGGAAGGTTGAGATGATAAGGACCCCTTATGACAGACTCCCCTGAGAACTGTCACAGTTGGACAAAGAGAATTCTGCTTCTCAGATCCACAGGCTGTTCGGCTGCCCGCCAGATACGTGCTGGTACATGTATCCTCTGGCTGGTAGCGACTGGGGAGGATATTCTTACTGGCTGCAAAGCAAAGACCTGAAGACATAGAACAAGACGAAAGGAAAAACCTCATCAGACCTATGGTGCTGCTCTTTATCTAAACAACACAGAAGACAGAGGCAAAAGAAAACAATGACCATCTCTGGGAGGAAGAGGATCAGTAGCAAACAGGAGTACTTGTAACAGATTTTTAGGAGATTAGCTATCCCCAAGGAACTAGTTCATACAAATATTTTCTCTCGGTGATGTCAATGTAGAAAGGAAGAGGCAAAACGTTGTTACCTTTCTTTTGACCAGGTACTGCAGAGTGAGCTCCAGGGGAGCTGGCTTTGTTAAGAATTCTTACCCTTCATGACTTCTGCCAGTTTTCTAGGATTCCTTCTGGAGGCCGCAAAACAAGTGCGGTGTATCAGAAAGTCCCATAGGGGACACTAAAACTATGGGGGAGGAAAAATAATTTTCATTCTACCCTTCTAGTTTTTTTGGCTGAGACGCCTTTGTAATAAAAAGACAGATTAGCAGGAGAAAAACAAAGTTTAATAACATGTCGCCGTCCTGTGTACATGAGAGAGACCCAGGAAAATCAAGTAACTCTTCTTAAAAGAGGCCATCACCTTAAATAGTTTCTCCAGCTAAAGACAAATATATATATATATATGTTGGTGGAGGCCACCAGGAAAGCACAGTGAACAAGCATATTGTTGTTAATGAAGATTTAATTCTTTGCCCTCTCCGTTGATAAGAATTTCTAGGGATTTGGTCATCCCCTTTTCTTTGTACAGTGAAGGAGACAGCTTTACAAATGGAAGTTTCTCTTTTCCTTGTAAATGTGTCTTACAAAAGGGTAACTTCTGCCCGTTGTTTTTTTGTTTGTAATATAATTTATTGTCGAGTTAGCTAACATACATTGTATACAGTGTGCTCTTGGTTTTGGGGGTATCTGCTCGGTTTTTAGAGCTTCTCTATCTGCAGTGTCTGAAATACAACTAATGCTTATGCCAAAGGATCGGGCAACAGATTCTGTGCCCCTCCAGAGCCTTTATCCTTCGTCGCCTTGTCTCCTGCCCCTGTCCTCTGGCCACACTGTATTGCTCCTACCCTCTGAAACTGTGTGCGGCCCCTACCTGACTGCTCCTCCTACAGGCACACTCAGCTGTCACCTTCTCTCTGAAGCCTTTTCCTGGTCTAATCTACACTCCCCAACAGATTCATGGTCCCTTCCTCTATGTGGTTCTTTTTTTATTAAATATTTTTTATGTTTATTTTTTACACGAGAGAGAGAGAGACTGAGCGTGAGCAGGGGAGGGACAGAGAGACAGATAGTGGTTCTTTTTTTTTTTTAAAGATAACTTTTTCACTTTTTATTTATTTATTTTTAAATGTTTATTTATTTTTGAGAGAGAGAGAGAAAGAGAGAGAGAGAGAGAGAGAGAGGAAGGTAATGAGTGGGGGAGAGCCAGAGAAAGAGAGGGGACAGAGGATCTGAAGCAGGCTCTGTGCTGACAGCAGCAAGCCTGATGCAGGGCTTGAACTCACAAAGGCTTAACTGACTGAGCCGCCCGGGTGCCCCCCTCTATGTGGTTCTTATGTTAATTTATTCACTCGTGCAACGGATATTTAGGGAGCATCTTTTGCATGCCAGTCAGGGTGCTGGTGCTAAGGATCTGGTGGGGACACATGACGACGAAGCCCAGCTCTCAGATGATTGAAAGTTCTTTGAAGAAACTAAAACCAACTAAGGTGCTGAAAGAAGCCAGTGTAGTCAGGGAAGGGCTCTTGGAGGAAGAGACATTTATGAAGGGGCTAGAGTAGAGGTGCCTGGGTGGCTCAGTCAGTTAAGCATCTGACTCTTGATAACGGCTCAGGTCTTGATCTCACGGTTCATCCAATCAAGCCCTGCGTCAGGCTCTGTGCTAAGCTTGGAGCCTGCTTGGGATTTTCTCTTTCCCGCTCTGTCTGCCCTTCCCACACTCACCTTCATGTTCTCTCTCTGTCTCTGTCTGTCTCTCTTTCAAAATAAATCAATAAACAAAAAAACAAAGGGACTAGGGGGGAGGTATTAAAGGTGGGAAAAGCAGCAAGTACAAGGTCACAGAGCACTGCATGCAAACCTGAGGAAACACACAGCTACCTCATACTCTTGGAAGAAAGCAGGCAGCCCTCCAGCCTGCGTTCATCTGTGCATGCCTGGTGACCAGCCCAGGTCAGGGATAGGAGAGAGAATAGTGAGACTGGGCAGGCCTGTCCCCGGTGGGGCAGAGTTGGTGGGGGGGCTCCTGCGCTTCCCGGCAAACACACTCTCCCCTCATTCTCCCAGCTGGGCGCTGACGGCTTTGTTTGCTAAAGCGTTTGAGCCCTTGATACCAAACCCCAATTACCTGAGAGAAGGCTATTGCCTCTTTAAAGAGTTCAAAAGCCCAGACTTTTTATAAATAGCTCTGGCCTTTCACCAGCTCCTAAGACTGCGATTTATGGCCCGCTTCCCCAGAGGCAGACGGACCAACAGACAGGTTACTTCCCTTGGAGCCAGGTTCCTACAATTGTGGGATGCTCCCGCTTCCTCTTTGCATTTTATGACCTCCTGGCAGCTAATCCTGAAATGGGTTCCACGGGAAGGAGGTGGATCGTTCAGGGCTGCAGCTGCCTCGGAAGCCAGAGGCCCACCAGACTCAGGAAAGAACTGGCAGGCAGCAGGGAGGCCCAGGCAGCCTGGCCTCTTGGCCGTGGCTGGCTCCTCTGGTTCCTGGCCTTTCTCCCAACAAGATACCCAGAGTAAAGTCCTTAGCGTGACTGGTCAGCCGGGGGTATCTGCAGCAGAGGGACAGACCGAAAAAACCTCAGTTCCTAATCTCTTAATGTAGTGGGGCAATGTGGCAAGAATGAGAAATTTTGCTCGTCACGTAAACATATCACTCTTTCGGGGCATGTGCATATTCCTTATTGCCTTTAATTACACAGCTCCAGTTGGTCTAATGACACCTGTATGACAGACGAAGAAACTGAGGCAGAGACAAGCCTGGGTTACACAGCTAAGGAGTGCCAGGTACGGATCCTGATCTTGGCTTTAAATTCTGGGTTGGGGTCAGAGGCACCAAGAGCAGTGGGAGGTCAGGAAAGAGAGTGGCTTTTGGGAGAAGGTGGTCAGCTTTGAAGGAGGGGAGGGGGTTGTAAGAGAGGATGCGGTAGAAAAGGCAAAGTCTGTCATGGGACAGCGACATTGGACTGGACCAGAGCATGGGGAGGCACAAGCACCCCGATATCTCTCTGTAGGTCTTTTCCGTAGACCCCCAGCCTCACCTTTTCCGCAACCTTTTCTGTGGTTGCTCACCTCTCACCCTGATGGGCGCGGCAGTGATCGGGAGCAGGGGCTGAGAGTTCAAACCCCTCCTACCAGCCATGGGACTTTGAGCGGATGGCTTAACCTTTCTTACCTCCTTTTCCTCACCTCTAACATGAGCTTGATAATGACGGACTGGGGTGAACACAATGATAGCTTGACGATTGTTGCCCCAGTCCGTGTTTCTCGTTCTGAAGTACAGCTCCTAACTCGTCATTTGCTCTGCTCAAAAAATCAAGACTGAGCATGTTATTTTGGTTATGAAGGCCCTGTGAGGTCTGATCCTAAAATCCCCCACGGCCAGAGCATCTTTAGACGGTTTGAAATCCTCAGAGGATGGGGATCTACTGCATTCATGGCCCGTGACACAGTGGAAAGAACATCAGGCTGGGAGTCAAGACAGGCCAGTGTTCAAATTCCAGCTCTTGCAGTGGTCCCACTTGCAGGGGAAACTAACGTCCCAGAGTCTCCGCAGCCTTGCCTGTAAGGAGTGGGGTCTTTCTCCACTGGCTGCTCTGAGAGTGTGGCACCACGTGCTTTGCCTTCTGGACCACTGTGGGTGCTCCTTCAACGTGCCCCCTTGTCTTCCTTTCAGTGATGTATTCGTTTCATGCCATCTATATGAAAGTGGCTCTGCTACAAAGTCATCAGGAAGGAGCTCACCAGCAGGACACACACAGGGCCTTGCATTCAGCTTTCCCACCATGGCCATGTCTTGTTCCCCCACCCAGATGGCCAGGCTTTCCCAGGGTAGGCTCCATGTCTATCTTGTCCATCCCAGATCCTGGCCTGATGAGTAGTCAGCGCTCAATAAATATTTATTGGACAAATTAAGTATTGAAGAGAGGCCTCAAGCACTGTGTTCAGTGTCCAGGAGGTATGTTTGAAACATGCGCTTTGAATCTCAAGGGCCTCAGAAAGTAAATTCATGCTCCTAAGAATATGATGATGAATTAGAATCAGCAGGTAAGTCACAGCCATGGGATAGCAATGAATAATGAGCATGTCTACAGTAAAAAAAGGGGATTCCTTGTGTGAGCAGCTCTCCTTAGCTCTGTTCTGGACGTCCTGGCTCAGGGGTCCCTCTCCCTCTGGGGAGAGGCACTAACGTGTTACAGTGTGCCTACTATGTCCTCTATCCTTGGCATTTTATAGCCACTATCCCTGTTAATCCCAACACCAACCCGGTAGGTTAGAATTCGGATCTCCATTTTATAGATGAGGAAATTAAGGCAAAGAAAGGACAAGCAACCCACCCATCTAGGTTACTCAGTCAGCGGGTAGTGGAGCTATGATCTGAACCTAAGCAAGACCCAGCCCCCAAACCCATGGTCTTCGGACTAGCCCACACTTTCTACCTTGGCCAGGTTAGCCCACTGTGCCTTTCAAACTGCACATCTGTCATTCTTTTCTTGGCACCCATTTCCCAGACTAGCAGGACCACTTTTGAAAGACTAGACCAACTCACCAGAGTGTGTTTCCAGCCTTGGACAAGCCCAAACTGCTCTGTGTGCTGGCAGCACTGGTCTGCGTGCTTCCGATAGTCCCCGAAGGGGGTTGAAACTCAGGGCAAGTGGAAACTTCCCCCAACGTGGTGTTCAGAGATGGAATTTTTTTCTCTCTCAATTTTGAAACGGGAGGATTGGGGCCTCCGTCTGGGCTGGGCTCCTCTGGGGTTGGTGATTTATTCATCAGGTGGCTTTGGTACTTAAATTTCTCTGTAGGAATTTGTTGTAGAGGAAAGTGGAGATACATGGGGACCCATGGGGCTTGAGTCCCCCTTTGCCCCTCAACCCTTACCCAGAGGTGAACAGTGACAGTTCTCCAGCTCTGCACCCCCACCCCAAGCCGGGTGCCTGATTGCCAAACAGATAGCATCTGGGCAACAGGAAACAATTAGCTGCCATTGTGTTATTTAGACTGGAGACAGAGTGAGGTTAGGGACTTGGGGGGAAGATTTGCACATTTATTAGCTTTCTCCTTCCCTTTTTCACACAAATGTACACTAATCCCCTTGAGCCCTGGGTTGGCTGAGCCAATAGAAAGGTCAAGTTGACTTCCTCCCTCCCTCCCTTCTAGCTTGAATGCTGCTTCACCATTTACTGTTTGGGTGGCACTTTGCTTACGTTTTGAAAGCCTCAGTTTCCGTCTCTGTAAAATGGCATAAAATATAGCACCTCATAGTTTATTGTGACACCTGGATGAGTGAATGCATTTTTAAGTGTTTGGCACCTGACCTCGCACCTTTATTAAAAGGCCATGCAAATGTAAGCTTTCACTGTTGCTATTGCTGACCTGGCAAACAGCGACTGGTAACGTACCGTGTGCCCTGAGTTGTGCTGGGTGTTGGATATAGTCCGTGCTTTCCAATGATACGCAGCTAGTGGGAAGAGAGAGCTCGTGAAACAGCCAGCCGGAACACAGCGTGGTAGTAAGTGAAGTGACAAAGGAACCATAATATTAGGACTTAGTATATGCCAGACACTCTTTGCAGGTCAATCACTCATCTTATTTAATCTTCAAAGCAGTCTCATGAGGCAGGTACTATTGTTTTCTCCACTTTTTAGATGTGGGAACTAAAGTACGGAGGAATGACGCAACCTGCCCCAGTCCACCTATCTGTTGGAGGTGGGATGGGAATCCAGGCAGACTTTACAGGATGCCAGAGGGCTGCCTTGCCAGCCGAGGGCAGGAGAAGCTGCATGGAAGAAAAGATGTCCGAGTTGACCTTGAAGGTCCAGTAGGCCAAGCAGGAATGAGCAGGGGTACAGGGAACGGCATGTGGGGTCCTCTCTACCTGGGGCTGTCCCTTGCCCAGCTGTGGAAGATTCAGCTTTCCTTTGTCTTTCTCCCTTCCTTCCCTCTTTCCTTTCCTTTCCTTTCCTTTCCTTTCCTTTCCTTTCCTTTCTCTTTCCTTTCTCTTTCTTTCTTTCTTTCTTTCTTTCTTTCTCTTGTGTTTTTTTTTTTTTTTTTTATTTTGAGAGAGAGAGAGCAAACAGGGGAAGGGCAGAGAGAGAGAGAGGGAGAGAGAGAATCCCAAGCAGACTCCCACTGTCAACACAGAACCCAATGTGGGCTCGAATTCACAAACTGTGAGATCATGACCTGAGCCGAAACCAAGAGTTGGAAGCTTAACCACTTAAGCCACCCAGGTGCCCCATGTCTTTATTTTTTTAATGTTTATTTATTTTTGAGAGAGAGAGGGAGAGCAAGCAGGGAGGGGCAGAGAGAGGAAGAGAGGGGATACCAAGCCGACTCTGTGCTGGGAGCAGAGAGCCTGATGTGGGACTTGAACTCATGAACCATGAGCTCATGACCTGAGCCAAAGTCCAACACAACCAACTGAGCCACCCAGGCACCCCAACTTCCTTTGTCTTTAAAATATGAGTCCAGTTAGTATGATATTTGTGAGGACTTAACAAGAGGGTGTGTAGTATGTAAAGTGCCTTCCACAGTGCCAGGGTGCATTAAGTGTTCAGTAGATTTATTCATTCATTCATTTGTTCATCCAACACATTTTTATTAAGCACCTACCATGAGCCAGGCACTGTCCTGGACATTAGGAATGTAGTGGTTAAACAGGCAATCTCTTGCCTTCTCATAGAGTTTATATTCTAGTCGGCAATACAGACAATAAACAAGTAGACAAAAAAATGTATATGTGATATAAAAGCAGGTAGTGGTGAAATAGAAAAATAGGATGAGAGGAGGTGAGAGGTTGAAGGGGGGACTATTCTAGACAGGGAGGTAAGATAAGGCCTTTCTAAGGAGGTGATAATTAAGCAAAATCCTGAATGAAGTAAGGGACTGAGCCATGCAAATATCTGGACAAAGAGCTTTCTCCACCAGGGAACCAACAAATGCAAAGGCCCTGAGGCATAACATCCTTGGGCAGATGGAGGAACTTCAAGGAAGACCACACGGGCAGGAAGGAAGTAAGTAAAAGGAAGGGGCATCAGAAGAGATGCAGGGACAGATCACAGGGAGCCTTCTGGGCCTTAGATACTGTTTGGAATGAAATGAGAAGCCAGTAAGGAGGGCTTGAGCAGAGGTATGGCTTGTGGTTTTGTGCTAGAAGTTAGGTACGGCCTAAGCCTTCCAGTGACACCCAATCTAGTGGGAAGAAATGACTCTTGAAAAACTTGTCAGTGCACAGCATGCTAAGTGAAATGACAAATTGTCATAATGAGACTCACTATGGGCCAGGCACCCATATCTTACTTATCTTCACAATAGTCTCAAGAGGCAAGTATTATTACTTTTGCTGTTGATTAGAGGCAGCACAAAGGAGTGAAACAACCTGCCCAAGACCACCACCCCCCTCCCCCCAGGGGCTCCGTGCTCTCAGTAAGCTAACCACAGGGGCCATAAGAGACAGCAGAGAGCAGGTGCGGTCATCCAGAGGAGACAGAAAGGATGGCGGGTGGCTTGGATGGAGGTGGTAGTGGTGGCAGTAGATCAGATCCCCCATGTATTTGACTGTAAACCAATAATGATTTGCTGCTGTATCAGGTGTGGGGTGGGAAATAAAGAGAGAAGCCAACAATGAGCCCAAGATTTGGGGCCTGAGCTGCTGGGTAAATTCTGTGTTTACTGAGATAGGAGAAAGTTGTAAGAAGAGCAGTTTAGGAGAGAAAGTCACGACGTGGGCTTGTTTAAAACATGGAAAAACCTGTGTTTACTGAACGGATGAAATGGCCACTCCGTCCCATGCTTTTGTTGTAGTTGAGGGGCATCTCTAGTTAAAATGGTTAAAAAATGCTTCTCGGTCAAGTACTTCCTGTCCTCCCACCCAGCTCCACCCCAGGGTTCCAGAGAGAGGCCATCCCTGTGTGACCTTCTCACATTGTTTTTTACACCTTTAACTTTGTTTTGGCAGCTTTGACCTGAAGAGAGCTGTTTCACCTCAACTTGTACTGGGGTCAAGGGGAGGCATCCTGGCTTGAACTCTCTCCCTGGCTTCCCCCAACCTCCCATCCCCCCACCTCCGGCCCCTAACCCAGAAGCGTTGTTTTGAATGTAGCTTCTAGTCCCCCTGGCCCAGGAAAGGTGGAGGTGGGTTGGGGGCCTGCGCTGGGAAGTGTGAAGTCTCTCCCCAGCCAGAGGAAACCCTGGTGATTCATTGAACTGAGGTACTCTCAAGGAAGGAAAATAGCACACAGCGGGGAGATCTTTATCTGAACCATTTGTCTGCCGCCCCCTGCCTCCCATAGAGGGCTTCCCTGGGGGCTCACAGCCACTTCCTGCTCTTGCGCAAGGGGAGGGGGCGACTGAATTCTGAAAAACTGCCAACAGAATTCATCTCAGCCATGTTTTATCTGGGCAGTTCTTGCAGATTTTTCTTTGACTTTGTTTTATGGGGTGTGTGTTTGTGTGTGTGTTGTAAGGACCAGGTTCTGGGAGGGCCTGTTAGGGAAGACCCTTCCTTTATCCCATGGCTCACACCTCCCATTTCTCGCTGGGGTTTCAGCTCAAACATCACGCATCCTCAGAGAGGCCTTCCCTGACCACTATGTGGGTCATTCTCCACCAGGTCACCTTATTTCTTTTCCCTGTAGCCCTGGTAACTCACTAAAATAATGGAGAGTCAGTGACCTTCCACCAGGAGAGAAAGCTGCTTTGTCCCTCCTTTGCCCTCAGGACTTCCCAGTCACCCCAGACCTCACCTCCTCATGTCTGTCTCAGGATCTGGGCTCCATTTGTCTCTCCCCTTGTCCAGATCTCAGTGATTCTCTCTCTTTCTAACTGTCCTTTGTTTCTCTATTTCTGTCTTCCTCTCTCTTTCTTCTTCCTTGTCTCCCTGTCATCCTCTCTTTGCTTGTTCAGACTTTTCACATTTACTGAGTTCTTTTTTCATGGTAACTGCTGTATGTACACACTCTCACTGACCCCTGACAGGAGTCTGTGTTAGATAGGTCATTATGGTCCCGTTTTTCAAATGGGGAAATGGAGGCTCAGGAAGACCTTGGACTGGTCTGTTCACACAACCAGTGTATGGTCCAGCTGGGATTTGAACCCACGTCTTCTGATGATCATGTTCTCTGTAAGGCCATGGTCCTAACAGAAAACAAATGCTGCCTGTCTTCTGAGGACGTGGTGATCTCCGGTCCACCGTTCGAACAGGTGGAGATGAGGCTGGGAAAGCCAAGAAGGTGTGTGGATGGGTGGGCTTGTGAGGTCACACTTTACAGTCACCCCTCATGCAACTCTGCCTCTCAGAGAAGTGGGGAGCCCCTTTGGTCTCCATCCAGGTCCTGCCTGCAGGCTTGTTTCATTTAGTTGTAATCCCGAGGCCAGAAAAACTTGGGAAAATTAGAGCTGGAAGGAGAGAAACAGCTACAAACTTGTGTCTACCAGTTCATCTGTGACAGTTACATGTGGAAGTCTGACTCCAGCAGATCCTTTTATGGAAAGAACTGGCAAGAAGGACAGGAATACAACCCTCTTTTTACCCTACCAGAAGCACGAGCTCTCCACACTTCAACACGGGGTTAAAAGGTGACGCTGCGTCAGTCTAAACCACCATCTCTCCCAAGGCAGCGTTTTCAAGACAAGTTTGGGGCAGCTTTGGAAGTCGCTTCTCCCCGGCTCGCCTGACCTGGCAGGGAGAAGTTATTGTTGGAGAGCAGGTGGGAAGCATTCACCTGCTGCTCTGCCCGCCTCGTCCCGAGTGGGCTGGTGAGCTTTCTTGACAAGGCTGGCTTATTCACACCACTGAAGCCAGGAGAGGCAGGATGGAGACAGATTCTAACAAACGAGTTATTTATATCTACATCCCAGACCTCACAAGGAAAATTCCCATACTTAGACATTCCTAGATGGCCTGCGACACAGGATATTTAAAGTAACAATGGGCCAAATTCTTGCTCACATTTTTGGCAGTGATCCAGTCTGAAAGTCCACAAGAGAAAGACTTGTCGGGCTGTGTAGCTTCAGCAGAGGGGGGGGTGGGAAGACTGTTTCTAATTCGGGATTTATTTAAGATCTGACTTCCCCCTTCCTTCCTGGAATTACAAGGAAAACATGATTTTGATTTTAGAGACAACATTCTATGTAATCTCCTTTGGAAGATTTTAGGAGTTGTGGCTCTCCCCACCTTGAAAACGCGGGATGTTAAATCAACTAATAGGGTACACTATGAAAAACTATAGCACATCTCCTACATTTATTATTTTTCACCTGAGGGTGGATTTAGCTACTACCCATGGGCGGTCTAGTAGCCAAACTCTCTGCATGCTGCAGGTGACTGTATAGAGCTGGACACAGGCCTCTACTAAAGTCACTGGCTCATTTAAGACATGACGTGATAGGGGCACCTGGGTGGCTCAGTCGGTTGAGCGTCCGACTTCGGCTCAGGTCACGATCTCGCGGTCCATGAGTTCGAGCCCCGCGTCGGGCTCTGGGCTGATGGCCCAGAGCCTGGAGCCTGCTTCCGATTCTGTCTCCCTCTCTCTCTGCCCCTCCCCCGTTCATGCTTTGTCTCTCTCTGTCTCAAAAATAAATAAACGTTAAAAAAAAAAATTTTTTTTAAAAGACATGACGTGATAGGGGCGCCTGGCTGGCTCAGATGGTAGAGCATGTGACTCTTGATCTCAGGGTTGGTGGGTTCGAGCCCCACACTGGGAGTAGAGATTATGTAAGAAAAAAACACCTTAAAAAAAAAAAAAAAAGACATGACATGGTAGCATTAGTTCCAAGGAAAATCTCAGAAAGGGTTGAAAATGGTGACTTTCTTGTACTTACCCAGTTGTTAAGAGGATTTATGGTGAGGATGACTTAAGGCCCCTCCCAAACCCAGGATATTTCTAAATACCAGTCTTCTAAAGAAGTAGGGAATATTGAATCTCTGTTGGCTAGGATGCCTTTGACTACAAGTCATGAAAATTACCCAGCTCACACTGGCTTGAATTGTAAGAAAGGTGTGTTCATTCATATGCACCTAGTCTGCAGGTATAATGACTGCAGGATCAGCTAATTAGGCAGCCCAGCAATGTCACAAGGGTTATAGGTTCCTTCCATTTTCTCTCTCCCATTCAGCCTCTGGCCCTTAACCTCAGACCAGCTCCCTTCATGGCACTAAGATTGCAGTTCTAGTGTCACAAAGACACTACGGTGTGTTCCTTTCTTCCTTGTGTCTCCTTTTATGAATGAAGAAACTTCCCAGATACCCCCAGATTTCCCCTTGAATCCCATTGGTTGTCTCAGTACCACATGTCCTTGTGGATGCGGTCACTGGCAAGGGAACTGGGGCCAACATGATTTGATTACACTCCTCAGGGGTTATCTATGAATAAAATTACTTTTCCCTTAATTACATAGCAAGAGGATTACATCTGAAAGAAACTTGGGGCAGGTTAGGCAGGGTCTTGTAGACTTTGGTAAGGAGCTGGGACTTTTGTTCTAAGTTCAATGGGAAGAAACTGAAGATTTTTAAGAATTATTTATTTAAAAAAACCTTTTTATTTTTTTTAATGTTTATTGTTGGGGGGCAGGGAGGGCCAGAGAGAGACACACAGAATCTGAAGCAGGCTCCAGGCTCTGAGCTGTCAGCAGAGTCTGACATGGGGCTAGAACTCACAAACTGCAAGCTCATGATGTGAGCCGAAGTCGGACATTTAACCGAGTCACCCATGCACCCCCAAAACATTTTTATTTTGAAATAATTTTATTTCAAATACAGTTAATTCCCTATGCTGTTCACCTAGCTTCCCCTAATGTTAACATCTTTGATAACCATAGTATATTGATCAGAACTGGGAAATTAACACTGGGAGATTACACCACTATACAGATTTTATTCCGATTTTGTCATTTTCCACCAAGTTGTATTTAGTTGTCATGTGTCTTCAGTCTTCCCTAGTATGTGACAATTTCTCCGTGTTGATGGTTCATTGCCTTGACACTTTGGGAGAGTTCTAGTCAGGTATTTTAAAGAGTGTCTCTCAATTTGGGTTTGTCTGCTGTTTTCTCATGATTCCACTAAGGCTGTGAATTTGGGGGAAGCATACGAGAGGTGATGTGCCCTTCTTGTCATATTATTTCAGGGAGTATATGACATCAGTGTGACTTATTACTTGTGATGTTTAATGATCACTTGGTCAGGGTAGCATCTGCCAGATTTCTCCACTGTGAAGTTACCGTTGTTACTTTTCTATGCTCTGTTCTTTGGAAGCAAGTCACTAAATCCAGTCCACACTCGAGGGGATGGAGAAACTGGAGGGTTTTAAGAAGGGCAGTGACAAGAAGGGATTGGGTAAATAAATGATGGTTGCTGTGGAATACACTGCTCTAAGCAGTACAGACCTGGAGCTGATGGTCCAGTGAAAACCGTGCATCTTAAAAGACAGTAAGTAGCCTTTCTTGTGCCCTCCTGTTTATTGTTGTGGTCACCTTTTTAAAAAAATTTTTTTTAATGTTTATTTCTGAGACAGAGACAGAGCATGAGTGGGGGAGGGGCAGAGAGAGAGGGAGACACAGAATCAGAAGCAGGCTCCAGGCTGTCAGCACAGAGCCCAACACGGGGCTCGAACTCACAGACCACGAGATCATGACCTGAGCCGAAGCCGGACGCTCAACTGACTGAGCCACCCAGGCGCCCTGAGTCGTGGTTATCCTTAAGGAGAATGTCATACGATCTAGGAGCTTGTCCCAACACAGCAGTGTACCACCTGGCAAATCTTCTGGGGAGGGCAGAATTTCCTTTCCCACACATTACCAGCTCCAACAGGCTGCCCTGTGTGCGGCCCCACCCCTTGCAACCTCCCCCTCCATACACACACACACACACACACACACACACACACACACACATTCTCAACAGGCTGACAGGGCTCCTGTTTTTGACCCCTAGCTTTCTTGGGAGGGCAAGCAGAGGGTGTGTCTCTTGTGGTCCAGGTGAGGTTTGTGGCTGGGTGTGTAGAGCAGAGCTCTCGCAAGAAGAGGTGGAAACAAGAGTGGTAAGGCTATAAAATGAAATGCCATGCAATACCACCTGTTAAAAAGGAGAAGGTGGAACTGTAGAGATAGGGAAGGAAGTCCATGTGTGTGGTGTGGAATGGTGTTCTGAGAGTGATCCCGTATACGGTTTGAAGATGGAAGTACAGTGTCTGCACATTATTTGTTGAATAAATGAATGGTCTACTCCAGAATGTCAAACTGAAACTGGGAATATGATGGGGAGTTTTATTTTTTTCTGTTGCTTTCCATTTTGCAAGTCATGTTATTTTTAAAAAAAACCTATTTGACTCTTTAAAATATTTTTCAAAAATTAGGTACCACCTTGATTCTTTTTCCCGAAGCTGATCAGTAATAATTGTTCTTATAATTGCCTGGTCTAAGCAGTGAATGTTCAGTCTAAGAACTGACCATTAACAAACACTTCTGGTAACTATATTTGTTCTAGAAGGGCCAGAAGAACCAAATGGCATTAGTTCCTAACCTGGCTTCCTCTTTTTCTCTTTGGGGATATTCTGTCACAGGCAAGTGGTGAAGGGAGCTCGGAGCTGGGAGTTTGCCAGATTCACTTTTGCAAACTGCTGGCCCCAGGTGCCTTCACAGTCCATGAGTGATTCTACAGCCTGCAGGCAGGGCTTCCTCCTATGCAGCTAGGGCTCAGGCCTCCTCCGTCACGTCAACCGTCCCCAGTTGGTGGCCCAGACACCCTGCTGATGCCTCTTCCCAGTGTCCCCTGGGTGGGCACGTGAGTAGGAAAGCTGGGGCTCAGGAGTCAGGCCTGTGTGACCTTGGGCACATGACATCATGGCACATGACATCTAGAGTCTCAGTGTGTTCATCTGTAAAATGGGGGGAGATACAAGTACTAATACAGAATGAGGATTAAAGTAAAAAATGGATAAAAAGCAGTTGATTGGCATGGTGCTAGGCATGTGATAAACACTCAAGTGTCAGCTGTATAAGATGGAGGCTGGTCTTATTATTTGTATCATTACGATTATATAGTGGAAATGCTGTGTCCTCTCATGTGGCTAGCTTTAGGACAGAAATAAAGTCTGAGGCCACGTGTTCACTTGTTTTTTACTCGCCTTTCAGTATATCATTATTTGATTACTACATTTGACAAATATTTATTGACTGCCCCTCATATGCCAGTTGCTTTGCTGGAAGCTTTCCAGTGGATGTGGGGTATATTGAATACTGATCCCCTAGAGGTTTGGGGCAGTGGGTGTACCTTGGGGAGGACAGAGAGAACCTGTGGACTCTAGTGCTGCTGCCCATCACTGACAAGAGACCTTGTTGGTTTACCTGAGTGGCCAGTTTCTCTGGGTGCTGTGACAAAGGCCAGGCGGCACTGATATCACGAACCAGAGAGGCCAAGTTTCACACTGTCACAGAACCCATCCACTAGTGGGGACAAGACATGCTGTGAGCAAGTAAACAGGTCATCAAATCGCTGTGTATCGCAGAAGTGGCAGGAAGAACCAAGTAAAGATTGGAGAAAGAGAGTTGGGGTGAGGTTGCAGGGGGTGATTACTGACAATATCATTACAGTTGAGGTCACTTTTGGGGGAATTTTTGAAGGAGACACTATAGATGGGCTGATAAATGCTTAAAAATCACAAACTGTTTTCCTAGAAAGAAAACCTGGCTCCTGTTCTTCACAGCTAACCCGTTGTGTGACCTAGGACAAGTCACTCTCAGGATCTTCCATCCCCATCCATAAAACGGAGGTGGGTGGATTGGACTAAGGATTCCTAACATTTTGGACTAGTCACATGCCCCTCTGAGACTGGAAAGCACAAACATACAGAAATTTATCTAACAATGTCAAAGGGCTCCCTTAACCACCCCCTCTCAAATTCTGGGCTACAGACCTCCATGACCTTGGATGTCTTTTCTGGGATTAGGACTCTGGTACCTGTAACTGAGTGATATGCCTGCAGGGTGGGCAGCCTTAGGAAGCCTCTAGATGGGATTTGGGATGCCGAACATGGTTCGAGTTAGAGTGCCCAAGAGCGCCAGCCAGACTTAATAGCAGCCAGCATCGGGGGTGGAGAGCTGGGCAGGTAATCTAAAAAGAGAAGCATGCTGGACTAAGAGACATCATGGGACAAACATGACCCATGCCGGCGGGGACCCTGCCCAGTTTGCAAAGGGCACTTGCCTTTCAGCTCTGGCCAGTTGTCACCATGGGGAATGAGGGCTCAGAGGCGCCAGCTATTTTTATTTTTTCAAGAGAAGCTTTATATCTGGGTTTGGGAACATCTTATTTTTCAAATGACGATAACCAACAGTTTTCAGAAACACTGTGGACCAGCAGTTAGTGACTTCCTGCCTCTACAGTCCAGGCTGCAGGCTTAACATGGAGAAACTGAGGCTCAGGAGAAGAGAGCCCAATTCCTCTTTTCCCTGCTGTCCCACGTGAGCCCCATTTTGATCTCTGATAGTAGGAACAGCATTTATCAGTGTTGTGCACAGCCACTATCTCATCCTTCAGCTGTTACTACAAGGGCAAGGATTCTCCCGGGGTTACACTAGTGAAGATGACAGGGCAGGGACCTGAGCAGTAGGGACCATAAGGCTCAGTGCTGTTTTTACCACATTGCCCTGAGAGGAGTGGCCTGTGGGGGTGGCCCCAAGGCTTGTGCCCACTCTGGGAACTAGCTCTGCCTGGATGGACACTAGTTGTCTAACTGGATTAGATCCAGCACCTCCAAGAGCCTTAGTCCAGGGCTGGCTGGAGCATTGCCTGGAAACCAGTCCAACAGTAGCCTGAGGGATTGGGAGGTGCACTGCTTCTAACACGGGCCACCCCCTACCTTTGTCACTCTCACCTCCACCCTGACCACTTTGGCTCTCTGGTCTGTGCCCTATCCATCTACTCCAGCATTGGCACAAAGAGGAACGTGCCTTGGCCCCTGGACATGCAGAGGAGCGGTCTCTGCCCTTCACCCTGTGTGCTTATCCCTCCCCATGCAGGTGCGCCGCCCCATCCACCCAGGCCACACTTGTGAATTATATGTGGCAGCTTACAGCCTCCTCTCTCCCCTGTTGGGTTCTCGTCCCTGGCTACCACAGCCCAAATAATTCCATAGTCTGAGGATGCACCTCCTCTCTTGATGGCAGAGGAAATCGGGCAGGCTGGCCAGGAGAAGTGTCAGGAGGGTTCTTGTAACGTCATGTGGTAAGATCAGTTTGAAGATGTGGCCTCAATATTTTATATGGGGTGTTGTGGTGCGGTGATTAGACCTGGACTCAAATCTCTTCTCAATTAGTCTGTGTAACCTTGGTTAAAGATCACTTACTCTGCCAATGGGTACAGAAGCACAAGTGGAAGGAGACCTTTCTGGGAACATAGGAAAGTGTCTCAGGGGAGGTAGTATTTGGGTTGGATTTGGAAGTTTGAGTAAGACCTCAGCCTGCAGTGCACAGACTCTGGAGGCAGGCCCACCACTTACCAGCTGTGTAGCCTTGGGCAAATGACTTAACCTCTCTGAACCTCAGTTTTCTCAACTATAAAATGAGACCGATTATATCATACTAACTTGATTATTTTCAAGATTGCAGAGGATAATGCAGCATCTTTGCTTAGAAGCAGTAGCTTTTGTAAAGATGTCATAAGGCCACTTGACTTATCACCCTGTGCAGGCTTACCAGAAGACTGTAGGTGTTCCAAGTACTGATCTCATTTAGAGTTATCTTGCTTTGTAGACGCTGAATGTTTTTTGTGCAGACTGACACCACTCCCCTCACCAAGCCAAAGGAGAGGAGTCAGTCAGTTTACCTGAGTCCCTTCAGGTACAGGAAAGAAAGGAGCCAGACCCAAGGGAGAAGGTGGAGAGGAAGAGAACAGGGAGGGTTCCAAATCTTGCAACAGTTAAATGTTAATGTAGGTGTCGGCATAGGAAGTGTCTTCTAATGGCAGAAGGAAACGAGGGAGTTTGTCAATCATCTCCTGCTTAACAGATACAGATGTATTCATAATTATCCCTTGCCTCAGGCCTCGAGGCCCAGGTGGGCTCCAGAAGGGCCTGTGTTCCTGCCAGACAAGAGTCCTTAAGGAATATCATGTAGACAATTGGAATGCCATTTATCGCACAAAACACAATAAAACCCTGAGCTCTCTTCCTGTCTCAGAGACCCATAAATTATGAAAATTATACCTGCCCCAGGCCATGGACATATTGTTTTATTAAAGTTCCGATGAATAAACTTCAGGCTCTTAAAAATGTCCTCTTGGCTTTCATCTGGCACACACCTCCAGCGTGGAGCTGTCTGCCGGGGTGCATTTGATTACCTCACAAATGTACTTTGGAAAGTGGAACTCATTTCAAGGTGCAGGTTCAGCAGGCTGGAAGGGCCAGCTGGGGAGCGGCGGGTGCAGCTTGGGGCTGCCTGGCCAGACTACAGAGTTGCCCGAGGTGGGGGTGGGGGTGTTTTGGGTTTTTTTGCCCCTAGAGCAGGGATACCCACCCTCCCCCTCTCTTGGTGGAATGGGCACCAGGCTTGTGGTGCCCTCTTAGGAGTATGTGGTTATCGGCGTGGAGGGTAGAAATTCTGCTTCTTCCCCCTTATTTTAAAATTCAGTCACCAGGGTCTATCTAGTCTATTGTCTGCTTCTGACCCAAATTGTGCTGCTAAACCCTCAACTCCCCGTTTTCCTCATCCACCCCCAAACAGGTGTCGGGCATGTGACCACATGTCGAACCTCAGTTTCTGCACCTCTAAGAGGGAACTAACAATGGTGTCTGCCATGTATTGTTCAATTCCTGGCAAAAAGAAACCATTCAGCAAATGCTAACCATTATTACCCAAAGCCATTTCATAAGCAGTCAGGAAGGGAAAGACAAGGGAGGCAAATGTGGAATTTTTTCTCTGGACAGGAGTTTTTAAAATACAAGTGCTTGTTCATTCAAACAATATTTGGATTGGGGAGATGCTAAGCACCCAACACCCTGTGTAGATTTTTATTTTTAATCCCCAAACATTAGAAAACAACATAAAACCAGGGGCAGGCCAAGCGTCAGGAAATCCAAGACTGAACCAAAGCCTGGTATACAGCATTCGGGATTGAGGTGATTAAAGAGAAAAGCATCTGCAGGAGGACACTTATCTGGCCAGCACAGGAAGATTTTAGAGCACAAATTATTCTTCGTCCATCATCTGGGAACGGGGAGGCTACATGGTCTCATCAGGGAGACTGGTGCCTACCTTTTATTAAAGTTCTAGAGCAGACAGGACCGCAGTGACTACAAACATCCTTTGTGCTCTTAGGCACTAACCAGGGGGTCCTTGGAATGGGTTTGGATATCTTATAGAGGAACCTGAGGCTTGAACAAAGAATTGGAAGATGCCTTAACTGATGACCTCAGAGAAAACAAGATCTGGACCCAGGGCTTCTCATCCTCTCTGTCCATCCCTCTTGTCTTTGTGTGCTTCGTGGCAACAGAAAAAAAACCAATAATCATTCAATTTCTTGTCTTTCATTAAATAGGCATGTATTCACATGTTCACAATAAAAAAGTTCCCCCAGGTCCATAAACTGAGAAGTGACCTGGTCTCTACCACGTTTTGAGGGGGTGGGGCAGAGGAAACAGGTGGCAGGTACATCAGAAGGGCAAAGCCAAAGCATTCAATGGATGGAAGCCTTCAGAAGCCAAAGGAACTGCTTTTATATAATATCCAACACTCTGGTGGTAATAAGAAAACCACCAAGCGCTTTCCAAAAGGAAAGTTACAGAATTTTTGTGAACTGGGCAGGTCAGAGGACCCTTTCCCACTTCCACTGCCTCTCTGAGTTTTGTTATCCATGGGTTACAATTACACGCCTGCGTAGGGGAGGATTTAGCAGCACCTGGCAGAAGTCAGCTTCACAAGGAAGTGAACAAGGGACATTCTGGCACAAGGAGCCCCCTCCCTCTAACCCTTCGTCTTGCCAGAGCTGGGGTACGCACTTCCACTTGTTTTTGACAAGCTCGGGGTCTTGCTGGGTGAGGAGGTCGGGGGTATGAACACACAAACACATGAGAAACGGCAGTCCTGTGTATATTTAACAATATATATTTATATATATTTTCTAGATCAGTACATTCAGTTTTTAACTTGTTTTTCTTCACAAACAGAAGAACTCTTACAATAGTAGACTTTCTAAAATAAATACTATTAAAATAGAGCTTCAAAATAAATATTCTATACAAAGGAAACCTTCTGTGGTAACTTTTGTTGTGGGGTGAGAAGGGGCTACAGTGAAGAGGGAAAATGAAGTAAGAATGTGGTGGGGTGGGAACCTCGAACAGCTTTTGTTTGTAACACGAAACCAAACTGGGGTAGAGAAGAGAAAGCAAGGTAGACACCACACGGGAGTTACCCACAGCGAAAAATGGCAGCGCAAGATTTGTCATCAACTGTCACAGTAAGCGGAGGGCAGGAGAATGCTCACCGAAGGTATGAGCCAAAAGGCCGGTCAAGCTTGTGAGATGCCCTAGTGAATTGTACAGTGCAAAGTTGTGCGGCCCACACTCTATCAGACATCTCCTGGGGCAACGGGTGGAGAATATGGAGCTTTGAGGCGATGGGATCTGGGTGTTTAGTTCCAACCAATACTTTCCATGTCGTGCAACCTTGGGCAAGTCATTATCTAACTGGGCCACACTCAATGTACGTTGGGGACCCACACAGACTCCACAACACTGAAAGGACTAGTTGACATGTCACATGAAGGTCTTCCGTTTCTGTTGTTGAAGGGGCCCGTGCCAACAGCAGGGATTGGTCTTTACCTCCTTCCAACCAAGAACTGTGAGAAGCCTTGGTTGCACCCCGCCATCCATCTGGAAGGGTTTTGCTATTGCAGAGCCAGTTCCCCAGGGTTTCTTGGAGTGTTGGACCTTCACAAACCCACCCTCAGGGCAGGAGCAGCCAAGGTCCACTAGGACACGTCTTAGACCCATGCTTGTGGACCCTACCCCCAGTTGGAGGCAGAACCACCACCCACCCAGGCTGAACAGAAGCAGGAACCAACTGGCTCTTTTCCAAAAACGTCAAGACGAGGCACAATCCAGCCAAGCCAGCCGTTGGTGACAGAAACAATCAGCCAGAAGCAGCACCCACCAAAACGTGTTCCTCAGTGGACCTCGACTGGCCCCCAGGAAAGCCAGTTTCATTTTCTTATGCCAAGAAGCTGAGAAAAACATGCCAAAGACTTGCCCTGCAACAGAGCTGGGAGAACCAAAGTTGCTACATGGCTTCCCTTTACCATGGAGCACAGGGGACCCCGGGAGCTTGGCACACATCCATCTAGCAGGTGAAATGCAAACCAAAAGAACAAGCCAAAATGGGGAAGCAAAAAAGTAAAAAGAAACCCAAAACCAGAAAAATCCGTGTTTATAACTATGTACACAAAAAGTCAGGATTTGTCAGGGGTCAGGAGGCTGTTTGCCAGGAAACAGGGTCTGTGTAGATAGAGGGTCGTGGGGTAGGTGTGTAGTTTGTGTGTGTGTGTATACACAGCTTATGTAAATTCTCCACAGAATGGGTGTGTAGAACACCAAGATCACCAAAGTGCAACTTGCCATTGGGTCAAGTTCCCCATGGAGACATTTTGAGAGAGGGACCCTGGGAAAAGTTCTGAGGCCTCGCCAACAAGAGTGGATGCGTGCCCTTCCATTGTGGGGGTAACCTCTGCACACCTATTCTGAGGAAAACATCTCCAGTCCCTTCGGTACACATCTGATACATTCAGTTAGTAGAAGTGGTTGGTTGAATGTGTTTTTCCTACCATTCCCTCCTATTTGTGCAAGAACATCCATACATCCATCACGACTGTGGCAAGGGTAGCTACACGAATCAGCCTTAGAAAACGCAGATGCGATATTTCCTATTTTACAAGCTAGCAAACGTTATATAAATAAAGCCTAAAATGATAAGACCCTCCCCTCCTTTCTTCCAATCAATAAATACCTACAGTTACGAGGAACTTATTCTAAATCATAAGATGTTACTACTAGTCTTCAAGAAGGAAAAAAAAAAAAAGTCCTAGAGAAGCAGTGGGTGCATGCCAATCACAGCTACCTGCCTCCTTGCCTCCATCCTGGAGGTGGTTCTGTTCCTACAGAACAAACTGGAAACGCTGTGCACGCTCTGCCTAACATGCTTCCAGTTTCACCTGGGGTAGCTTTTCCCACCCAGGCCACTTCCTCTCATGGGGGTGGGAGGACACACAAAATACCACACGAAGCAAAGACCCCCCACACAACAACTGGGGAGGAAGGACCAGACACAATATAGCTTTTGCATGCAACAAGTACCTACCCGCTGGACGTGCTGCGCTGAGTCCTTTAGCACCTTGAGAGAGAGAGAGTTGCTACGTCTTTGGGGGCTGTTGGGAGGGGGTGTTGTGGCCACGCACAGAAGCAGGGCTCAATCCCCCAAGAAGCCCCTGGAGAATCCCCACCCCCCCTTGCTTTCTTATTCCCCCGCCAGGGCTTCCTAGCACTAAAATAGACTCTTTTTTTGTCATCTATTTACATTAAAGATACAGACACATCACTGTACACAAAAGGCTATGACAGCAAGCAGCAGAATCAGAAGAGAAGGAACCCACACCCAGCTCGGCCCTACTGTTGCTCTGCCAATGGGAGGTGCTGTCTCTCTTCTTTGCTGTGAAAATCCTCTTCTTGGTGGGAAGGGGGATTGTGTTCCTTGAGGTTGCTCGCCCCCCCAGATTTTGAAATCAGCCCTTCCTGGGGGTGGCCCAAAAGGAAGCCAAGTGTTTTATTATTATTTCTCTTTAAAACACCGTTATAGCATCTGGTTTAATTGTTCTATAAAAACATAACGACTGGATCCAGAGACCACAGTCTCAGACTCATTGGCAAAATGATATTTGGTCTCGCATGTGCCGCCCCGGCCTTCTCTACCGTGAAATTTCTGGAAAGGATCTAGGTAGAGAGAACACGGGACGCATAGTGGCAGGTGAGTCTGTGACTCGGTAAGAACCGAAGGACGGTGTTACGAGCTGAACACCCCCAACAGTTAGTGATGAAGCTGGAGGGGAGGAATGCACTGTGCAGTGGCTCCTAAGTCCATCTGTGGCTCCCGGGAGGCAGAGCGAGGAATGAGGCCTGGACTCCCTGGCTCTCAGGGGCTCCCAAGTATATACAACAGGGATCACCAGGGTCTTCTCCGCCTTCCCCAAGGCGTTGGGACAAACTGGGGTGGAGGGTGGGGGAGGAGAAGTATGAAAGTCAGGGCTCCAGGGGTCATCTTCAAAGGTCCCCTGGTCACTCAGTAAATGATTCCTCCCAGGCAGCCAAAGAGAATGGAAGAGTAGGGGGAGAGGGGGAAGGAGGAGGAACTGGGAAGGCATTCAAGCAGCCGCAACTTCCGGATATGTGTCCACATCTGTGTTCCGTCTTCTGAAAAAGAACACCCCCCCTCCCCCCGCTCCCCTGCCCCGCAGCCACACCACGCCCCTGCCACTGTCTGCCACAAAGTTCCGGGACCCTGAAAAACACCCAAAGTGCTTCTTCATCCTTTTGGGGAAGAGAGGGGGGGTGGTGGTGGTCTTCATTTCTTCAGAAGCTGAGGATGGGGAGTGGGGCAGACCAGCAAGGTCAGCCTCAGGACACTAAAACCTCTGGCCTCGCTGTGGTCTTCTCAGGTGTCAGAAGGGAACCGAGTTCCAGGGGTAGCAGCACGGGGGCTTCGACCCAAAGTGTCAGAAAGACTTGTCCGGTCTGCTGGCCTTGGCGTCGCCGGCGGCTGCCTTGCAGATGACGCTGTTCGTGTGCTTGCAGCGACAACCAGGGCGGCGCAGGCGGTCGTAGCCGCGCTGGGCCAGCTTCACGCAGCCGGTGGCGGGCAGGTAGCAGAGTAGGCACGGCAGCACCAGGGAGAGGGCGCCCATGAAGGACCAGCGGGCGCAGCAGTTTGAGCGGGAGCAGGAGCAGGGGTGGTCAGCGCAGGAGCCCTCGTCGTCCTCATTGGTACAGTGGTAGAAGATGCCTTGCACCAGGCACATGCAGGTGCCGTAGTTGACCAGGGTCTGGGCTGAGCACAGGCACTCCTGGTTGCAGACCCAGCAGGAGGGCAGTGTCCGGGGTGATGCACACTCCTTGCACTTACACTTCCCACAGGCCTCGCACAGCAAGAAGTGCTTGTCCAGCTCCGGTGGGACTGCTGGGCCCTTGAGGTCCAGTGGCTTGCAGTGGATGGCCTTGGGCTGGATGCGCACAGCCCTGGGGGAGGCCTGGTCGGCCACGGGCGGTGGTGCCATGTGGTCTAAGAGACGCTGGTCAGAGGACGTGCTGCTGCTGCTGCTCACAGAGCTGGGGCGCCCGCTGAAGGAGATCCAGTGGTGGGTGACGTCCTGGTCACAGCGGGCCGGCGTCGGGGCCAGCTCTGGGGCCCCACCCCGGGTCCGCTTCGGGCCAATGGGGGGCACCAGGCCGGGGTTGTCTATGTAGTCATTCTCCACGTGGCTGGTCTTCATCTGGTCGATGGGGAGGATGGTGAGTGGGTGTTGGAGGCGGCCGTGGGGCATGCGGCTGTCAAGTAGGGGCTGGACCATGACTGAGCTGGGAGTCAAGGGGACGCTCTGTGGGATCGGGGGCTCCATGGGGCTGGAGAGGTCCTGGACTGTGCTGAGGAACAGGCTTCTAGGGGCCCTAGGTGGGAGGTGGGGAAAAGGAAGAGAGAGCGGATTCCAGGCATCAGTACTTGGCCTGTTAACACCCACACCCCCCATCAGGTCCTTGGGAGTCCAAATGAAATGGGAACCCGATTCCCTCAGAACTCTCCAGCATCCAGGCTTAGATGATTAATAATAACAATTAATAGTAAGTGGTAAAAATAACACTTATTCAGCACTTAATGTGAGCCAGGCAGTCTCCTAAGCACCATATATATTATGTCATTGACTCTTCACAGTCCTGGACTCTTCACCCTAAAATGTGACTACTATTATTATGCCTTTTCTAGTTACAGAAAACTAATGTTCAAAGTAACTTGTCCAAAGGCACGCAAAACTATGAACAGAACTCGGCAGGAGTTCAAACCTAGCCCATCCGATCTCATTCCTGGAACTGTGAAATACGCTCCATTTTTTAGCGAGTCCAGTGGTTATACACACAGGCTCTGGAATCAGATTCAAGTTTGAATTCTCACCCCTGCCTAGCAGCGATGCTAGAAGTAAGGTTCTGTAACCTCTGTATCCTTACTTTTGTCATCTGTGAAATGGGTTCTTGTGAGAAGTAAATGAGAAAATGCATATCCAGTGCCTAGCATCTTGCCTGGCAGTAATCTGTCACTACCCCAGAGAGCAACAGTGTAGATTTCCTGAACACCAAAAGGACTTTGTGCCAAGCATCGTGCTGAGGATGTAATGACCAAGACAGATAGCCTCTGTGTGCTCCCATCGGGTATCAGCTGGGTAAACAAAACCCTTTATTCCAGATAGTCACAGAAGGAAAGGCTGCATATGATGCCTACACATCCAAGATATTAACTTATTACCAGCACTTCGAAGAGCAGCAACCTCCAGTGGCTAATAACCCCCGGCTAGGTGCACTTCTGACAACTTGGATGGGAAATCCTCTCGAGGGGCACTCACATCACCCATTTCCAAGTGCTGAGCCGAACATTCAGCCTAAATGCTATTTACTAGAATAGCTAAGCCAACTCTGGATCAGTTTCTAATTTCACCGAGAGAGTGCAATTTTAAGTTGGAATCTGGCCAGAGATTCAACTGCAGTGCCTGACACGGAACCCCAGGAAGTCACTTAAATCAAAGAGCGGAAACGGCTTGGTTCAAATTTAGAAAGTGCACATTGTTTTCTATTAGAAGTGCCATTTCCTTGCCTGCTGACCTTTACATTCGGAATTCGGCTGGAGATCAATTTAAAGAAATAGCAGCAGAAGGCCAAGACCTCTGCCCAAGGGGACCTGGTTTGGAATCCAAGAGAATTAAACTCTGGGAAGAGTCCACCAGGGGGTGGGGGTGTGAGACAGGACACGGTGTTGGGTAGAAGGGAAAGATAATGGTCTTTAAAAAAGGAACAGACCTTTGGATTAACGTGTTACAGGGTACGGTTTAGTAAATGCTTGTTCGTGATGCTAATAATGTTGTTTAGGAGAGCCGACCCTGCACTTCTGCTGTTAAGTTCATCTGGCCTCAAAGGGGATGCCTGAGAAGGTAGGTGGTGGATAGGTTTCCAATGCCACTTACCCCCCACCCCCGCCCCCCCCTTCCAAACTGGGTACACGGTAGGCCCATCCCAATAGTCCAGTCACACCTTGCCTCAGGTGACTCATCCACATTTATCCATGTCTACAGTGAAGGGGAAAAGGCATTCAGGGCAACTCAATATTATGGTTCCCTACTTGGAAACAGTTCAAACAGTATCAGAAATGGTTAAATTGTTGGCAGAGGGCTTTTATAGATGCTTTCTAACCTGTCTAAAAGAAAGAGCTAGCTCTAGATGCAAAGTTCACGAAGTAGATAAAAGGGAACTTATCCACAGGGTTCTCATCTGTATATCCTCTACACTGCAAATGCAGAAAAGCATGAAGTCTAAGGTTCAGTGTTCAGTCAACGGATATTTCCCATTTGCACAGGGCCATGTACTATTGGCTTTGCTCCCGTGGCCCTACCTACTTAAAAGATGCTGGGATTTCTGTGTTTTTCTCATGTTGGAGAAAGTCTGCCTAATGGCAACACCTGCCTCCTGTCTCCACATTCCCTTCAGATGTAGGGGGAGTGAGCATCTTCTTCAAATGGGAGACTTTCCTGTGGCAGAGTTAGCCTTAAGTGTCTGGCGGGTCTGCCACCAAGAATGGTCATTTCCCAAGGCAGCCTCCTGTGGGGAGCCCTGTGGTCAAGGCTGGATCGGGGGTGGGGATGTCAAATAAGCATCTCTGGCACAGTTTTTCCAAGGATCAGGCCAACCACCCAGCAGAGTCCACTTATTCTTTGCAGGGGTTCCATAGCCTTGCTTCTAGAAATGGGTTTGGGGTTGACAGAAGAGGGTTAGGAGACCCTGGGTCCACACCATAGGGACTTTGCCTGGAGGAAAAGGTGTGACTGAGCATAAGAATGGAAAATGTTGACAGAGGCACAGGAGAAGGATCTCTGGTGCCAGCCAAGAGGTGCTGCAGCCAGAACCCCTTATGACAAAGCACAATTTCCCTTATTCCAGAAGCTCAGGTCATGAATACCCAGGGTCCTGCCAACAAAACTGTCAGTGGCAGTTTGAAGGCTGTGTTGTCCCATGTAGTTGGGCTTTTTGTCTCTTAGGTTTGGGGGCTGGGACTTGCCATGCTGTTGGAAAAAGTAAGGGAAAAGAAGATTATCCACTCCTCTTTCTCCAGTTCTATTCCTGGGGCTCTTAAAAACAGCCACATTTTTCTGTGGATAAAGCAAAAGGCATGGGCAATGCTCAGGGATTTTGATAGGCCCTGGAATCAGAAGGCAGATTAATGGAAAAGTCCCACCAGGATGCCAGGGTGGGCGCAGCACCTGCAGGCAATGGGGATATTGGCATTCGCGGGCTCCCATCACCCTCCAGAGGTAGCTGTCAACATCTGGGCCTGTAGTTGGGGCCAGACATGGGGTTGGGAGCTCAGTCCACGATGACTCAGCTCTCTTGGGACATGCTGCATCCAAGATGGCTCCAGCAGGCATACTCCAAAATGCATCTTCCCTATCACAACTCTGATGTCGGATTCCTTCCGGACACCAGCTCAGCAAAAAAACAGTGGCTGGCTCAGAGTTGTACTGCTCAAAAACCTCCTCAGGCCTCACTGCCTCCTCACCTCCCCATTAGCAGGGACTTCCACAGGAGGGTTGAATTCATTTGGCTGACAAAGAAAAACTACTTCCCGCGCAGCCTGTTTGATAACCCCTCAGCATAGCTAAATGAAGTCTCAAAAAAAAAACCAAAAAACCCAACCCTCAGTTGGTTTAGAAGATCAAGCTCTACTCACTGGGACACACCCATCCTCCAGTCTAAGCAATGCTGACGGAACTTAAGTGCAGTTTAATATGTACTCTCTGCTTCCCCTGCAAGGAAGGAAGAGATTTATAATATAAATAGGAGAGAGGAGGCTTTGCCTCATTTAGGCTCTTTGGAAGACTGATGGCCAATTTGGAAGACTGTGGACAGAGAAACAAAGCCAGCACTCCACTTAGGCAGAGAAGCACCTCTATCAAGTTTTAGGTGGCATTATTATGGATTAGCATGAGGAAACTTTTACCTCCACTCACAACTTCTCATAATAAATAATAATAATTGTGGAAAGAGCGGATATTTATGAACATACCTTCATGTCAGGCTCTCTGCGCTAAGCCCTCAGTGATTTTCTCATTTAATCCTCACACCATCACCTTGGAGGATAACACCCATTTCGCAAGGAAGAAATGAAGAATAACACTGGTAGGTGATGACGGCAAGATTCGAACCCACACAGGGAGAGGCTCCAGAGCCTGCAATGTCAGCCCCACAGCCCTGACCAACAGTCAGGGCTAGGTATTCATGTGAAGACAGGAAAGCACCAGTCACTTTCACAGCTGTGAATTCTACTAGTCCGTCTCCCCCTTCCCCCTGCCCAGTCTGGCCACTAGCCCTTCGGGAGCCTCATCAGGCCATCCGCGGGCTCTTAACCAAGCCAGCAGGGAAATGAAGCCAGACAGGGGTTACATCAGATGAGCCCCTAGTTCAGGGAATTGTCACTGTTCAGAGTGGAGGCTGGGGGTTTGAAATCTGTCATTACAGGAAGGCTCAGGGCTCAAGTTACCTTCGTTTCCACTTCAGTTTTCTTTGCCGTCTCATACACCGCTACTTTACTAAGTGTGTTCATTTTTATTTTTCGTAGAGTCAGATGGGTCTCACCACAAAGTCCCTAAAAGGAAGCCCTGGAATGGGAGGGAATCCCCTCTCCTTCCTCGTACACAGTTGAACTTAAATTAAGGGTCTCTAGGGCACTTTCTCGGATGGGGCTTATTGGTCCAGGTCTGTGCGGAAGGGAAGAAATAAGAGGAAGCCAGAAGAGAGTCCTAGAATACTCAATCAGCAGGATATGGAAAAGCCCAGAGCACAAGGTCCTGTCTTTGCCACTTGGTGGTCTGTGGCGTTTGTACCTGTGGGAGGGGCTGAGCGTCAGGATGCAGACCTTGCAAAGCAGGCTGGCTGAAAAGAATTAAGTGGCGTTTTAAATGCCCACGCCACCCATCCACCCTTCCCCTTGACTTACCCTGGGAAGAGGAGTTGGGAAATACTTGGAAAACCTGACAGTTGTGCTTTGAAAACTATAGGTCAGCAAATGACAGACTGGCAAGAGGCTCTGAATGAATGGGCAATTTCTGCACCATTCAGTCTCGGTAGGTTCTCCCAGCGAAGGCTATTTAACCCTTTATCAGTTCAGAAGAAAAGGTCTCTAGGCTGCAGGGAGCCTGCCCACCACTACCACTTAGTTCTTTGTGACAACATCCCAGTTTAGTTAATTAAACTCCAATCAAATAATGACTTACTGCTTCAAAAAGACTTTAAAAGGTGTTTTTGGGGGGTGGTGGTGGTGTGTGTGGTATAAGGAAAGCCAGGGACCTGCCTTCCCTGTACCCCACTGAGGAAGACAGTCTCTGCATCTCTGAGAACTGCCCCTGTGGGAAAACAAAGCACTTCCGCAGTTGGATTTGTCCGAGAACCTTGCTGCTCTCCCATCCCTCTCAGGCACCGGGCACCAGCACTAAGGAGCTCACCTCTAGCCATAAACCGTTAGAGATCACAAGAGAAAACAGCTGCTTTTCATCCCTTTGTCTCAGCACCAGCTAGCAGTTCCCAACCCTCTTCTCTTTCTTGTCTACAACGAGTCAGCTAGCACCAAAGGCCAGCACAGGGATGAGCTGGAAAGTGTCCTGCTATACTAGGCTCTGGGCTGTCCTAGGTGGCTTCAAATGTTGGTTTCACTGTATATTAATATTAACCCCATAATCCTTGTCTGCTCATATTCCTTTAAAGAGGTAATAGAAGGCAAGAGTGAGGAAAGAATGGGGCTAGAAGCAGCCTGTTAGCCATCGGCACAGTTTGGGAACTCCTGGCCCACGTCGAAGTTTGGAGGGGACCAGAAACCTAGACCCCAAGGGAAGGCCCCCTTCTCACGGGCACCAAGATCATTTGTCTTGCCATCCTCCACCATCGATTTCTAATAATAGACTCTAAAAATAGGCTTTAGCTTACTCCTGGGATGGGGCAGGAGATGACTATCCCCTTCTCCCATCCAGAAAAAGACTACCGGACAAGGGAAACCACTCTTCTGCAAATGGCCACCTGCCCCAGAAGGGCCCCTTCCCTCCTCCACTAGATCCAGCACATCTGTGCTCCTCCCCCAGTGCCCTTGCTTCCTCCACGGACTGTCCTTGGAAAGAACAATCATGATCACAGCTGAATGGTGGAGCCTCTTAAACACAGCCACATGTCCCGGATACATCCCCAGCCTTGTCAGCTGTCCGGATCTACAGGGTGGCCCCAGACCCTTGAGAGCCAAGAATACCCCACCTCTTACATCATGCAACACCCCACACCTCCTGTGTAGGATGTGGCTCCCTTACAACCAGCTCCTCATCCTAGGTGCCCAGTAGTGATAAGCAGCGCAGCCCAGCCCCCTGGGGAAGTTTCTTCTCCCCCCACTCTGCAGATGGAGAGACCAAGGCCCAAGGTAGCAGGTTTTCTAGCCAGTCATCTGCTCCCACCTGGCTGCTAGCTTAGTCTGGAAGGACTAATACACTTCTGTATGTTGCTTTTCATCACCTCTTCCTCTGGCTCTTTTGAAAGAGCAAAATTGCCCAGTAGGGCACTGCTTTCCCTTCTATCAGGGAGATCCAGGTTGGCCAGGAGATGGAAGCTTTTCACTCTTGCCCTCCCTCCACCCCCCCGCCCCCCACTTAAGAACACTTTGTCTATATCCCATCTCCAACATTTTCAACTATATCCCTAAATTCAGAGGTTTGTGCAAGAATCCTCTCAGTGTTCCTCACAAAGGAACTTCCAAATCGTTAGCGGTGAGATGACAGGCACCCTGGATTCAGAACCACATTAAATGCCTTAACTCTCTAAGAGCACAACTTCTCTAATAAAAGAAAGGGGGCTCCTTCTCAAGTTTCCTTGTTCCAAATAAGGAGCCCTACCCAAAAGGATGTCCTGAGGAAAGAAAAATGCCTCAGGGGGCCCTACACTGGGGAGTAGAGGTCGCACCAAGGGACTTAGCATCAGAATTGGAAGAAAGTCCCTACGTGTTCTCCCAAAGTATTAAGCAGAGTAAAACACCTCAGGGGCCACTTCTTGAGGTGTTAATGGATATCTTTTCCTCCCTTTATTTTTAAATCACTCACTTTTAAATTTTGCTTTGAATGCCTGCCTTCATTTGTTATTCAAGTCAGCCAAACCTCTGGGCAGAGGCTACCCGAGTGGGGGATGGGGATGGGTAGGTAAAGAATATGAACTGGACAGAGGGTGAAATTCCAAAGAGCCCCATCTCGCCATCTATTCTGGAAGCATTAAAACAAAAAGGACATCTGTGAGCTCCAAATGATCCCCGTCCCCCAGTTTCTGTCCTGCTTTAGCTAGGAATCGTTCTTGTCTATGTTCTGTCTCCTCCCACCAAGCCCAACCAAAACTTTAGGAAGTGTTGCCATTTCAAAATGATGGCAATCTGGAAAAGGTCAGGGGAACGAGAAGGATTTCCACTTTACAAAAAGGGGAAGGACTCCTGGGTTCAGAATCTAAAAAAGGAAAATAACTAAGAGATGTCTATGAAAAGTCTTCCTCACTTTAACTGACAAACATTTGTCCATCAAGGAGATTTCAGAAATCTGCCATCAAAATGCCCCCTCCCTACCAGGTACTGGGCAAATGCATCTCAGTTGGTCAGTGTGTGCACTGCTCACATTAATGGATTTGCCTGAAGCCTGCTGGCAAGGGAGGTTGCTCCCAAGGGCTGGCAAAGGGAGGAAACTCCATTTCACACTGGACAGGTCTACATCTTTCCCACCCTTCTGCTGAGACTGAGAGCTAAAGGGGTCAACTGCAGCCCTCCCTTTCCTAGTCCACCCCACACCCACAAACTAAAGTAAAAACTGAAAATTCCAGATGTTTATGCTCCATCCGTGTGAAGATCCAGAGAACTCTAAACATTGTGAAATCACCAGTGCAGTATTGGGTAGGGCGTCAGGCCAGACTGAGCGTTATTAAGAGATTGATAACGCCATTATTTCCTCAATACTCTAGGCCTTCATCTTCCAGCTTTGTATCCCCCAGAGACTCATCAGAAAGACTGGAGAGCCTTGGTCAGCTCCCACCCCTCTCCAACTGGAGACAATCACACCACTGATTTGGAGGCATTCGGAAGGTGGGGGTTCCCACTGGATCTGGGTACCCCACTGAACCCACACTTTTCCTTTCAGCACTAACCATGTTTGGAGGGATCCTCGGAACCTCAGTGTGCCAGAGCACAGCCTCCTGCCCTCACCCAGACTTGGCAATATGGATGCCCATCCATAGCTGCTAAATGAGGCAGCCAGCAGCTCTCCCCTCTCCTCACCATCCAGCCCCTCCAGCCCAGTTTCCTTCAACGCCCAAGGCTCAGCCTTCAAGCTGTGCAACCATTTTCGCTTCTCTTGCCTTCTCTGCCCACAACCCCCAGCCCCAATCAAAGAGAATTGGGAAATCGCCTTCTTGCACAAGAGTAGCTACTGTCTAAATGCCTTTTGATCGTCTGCATGGAGGGGGAACTGGGCACAGCTCTGGCCCCAGTGATGAAGCCAAGCTTCAGCAACCCTACTGCCCAAACCCGCCTTTGCACCCCCCCCCGCCCCCTTCTGTGCCCCTGTGGCCTTGGAGATTCGGAATTTTCAGAACGTACCGTCTGTATCTTCCTCTCTTCTCGGTGATGTCAAGCCTGGTACCACCAAGAAGGAAGGAGGGAAAGCGGGAGCCTTATCTCTCCTACGCACGCAACCTCTTCCTCCAGCTCCCACACGCCCGGCGTTATGTAAACGCACCTTCAGCCCCCACCACAGCCCCAGCGCGGCCTGGCCCCAGGGCCTGGCACAGCTCGGTGCCCCGAGAAGGGAGGCACGAGGAGGCCGAGGTGCCTCTGGCCCTGCAGAGGCCGGGAAACGGAAAGGCAACTGCAAGGCAGTTGCACAGCATAAAATGCAGCAGCAGAGCAAAGGTCAGACGGCGAGGAACCGCCTCGCCAAAGAGAGGGAGCAGAAATGCCCAGTCCCGGGCCAACCCCGTGCTGACCATCGGAGGGGGAGGCAGAAGGGTAGAAAACCCAGTCCGTCACGGCTCCGACGGGAGAAGAAAAACCTACGTCGAGCATAGGCCGCTGCAGTGGGCTGGGAAGATCTGGGCAGAGCTGGCACCGTGGGCACGGAGCCCGGGGTGGGCAAGCCGCCCAGGGCAAGAGCGCCCGCCGGACCCAAGAGGTGGCTCCTGACCGAGCCCAGAGCCTCCTGTTCCAGCGCTCGAGGCGGGTGGTGGCAGGAGGAGGGAAGAAACCAGGCCAGAGGCAAACTCCCGGGACACGCACGGGGCTTCCTGAATCGCAGAGTGGAGAAGCCGGGCTTGGCAATGCCCCGGGGTCGGAAACTCCGGTGCCAGGCTGTGAACACCCCCGGCGCCGTGCCGGCCCAGCCGAGGGCGTCAGGGAGCTGCGGCACACCGCAGTGGCTCAAGGAGGCGCAGGGAGAGGAAAGGAACACTGAGGCGCGCCTAGAAATAGCGCACCATTTGCCCCAGCCGAAGGGGAGGTCGCGTCGCGGCTCAGAGGGGGGCAGTTTCGGATCCCGAAACCGGCCAGGGACTTACTTTGAGGAGCCGCAGAGCCATAAGCATTGCTCCACGCCTGTATAAATCTCCGAACCCGGGCGGGTCAGACGCTGCTGTCCTCGCAGACGTCGGCGGGAGAAACCGATAGGGCTCCTTGCGCTCCGCAGCGCCAGCTCCGCGCTGTCAGCTCCTCTCGCTGCCTCCGCGGCGGTGTTGCAACCACTGCCTGGGAAAATGGCTTTTTTATGAATGGGAGGGAAGGGAGCTCCAGTGCGCACGCGCCCCGTTCGCGATTCTATGAATGGGTGGGCACAAGAGACCCCGCGCGCGCATGCGCCGCGCTCCTTTTTTTATGAATGGGGGGCCGGAAAAGGACTTAACCCCTGATTGCTGGGGCTGACTCTAGCTCCTCTGAGGCCGTCGTTCTTTTACAAAAAGGGGTGGAGGTTGTTGTTGCCTTTTTTTTTTTTTTTTAATGAATGGAGGGCGGCGGCGACTGCTGCAGCTGGCTCAGCTGCGCGGGCTGTACCCCCTCCCAGCCTGCGAGAGGAGGTAAAGGCCACCTTCACGCCACTGCGGGCCTGGGCAGGAACCGTCAGTGTCGTTGGGGGGCGGGGGGCACTGAGGCCTCTGAATCCTGGGCGGAGAGCCGGGTGGGGAGGACACACCTAGATCTTGGGATCTCGAACTGCCGCAGGCTGTCGCGGGGCGTGGTGGGGGGGGGTGTTGGCGGGAGACGGGAAGACCCCTGCTGTGGCCCTTTCTCTAACCTAGGGGCGTCGGGTGGGGGGAGGGGTCTTGAAACTACGCTTACCAAAAATTAAAATGTCAAATGTCCGTAGCACTGAAGGGCATAGTGGGGGTTGCTTGAGTGCATCTGGTTCCATTACTAAGTCTGAGTCTCCCTTGAGTGAGTGCAGACCATCCCACCCCCCACCCCACCATTTCTTGGGCGTGGACAGCGACAAGACAGAGACCTCTTCCTTTTCCAGTACCCTCCCCCGACAGACGCTGGCTACTCAACTAGAGGAGACCAGGCTCTCGCCTTGCAGTGCACGCCCTCCATGCCCCAGTGTATTGTCCGCAGTGCCCTGGCGCCTGCCCGCCCTTGGCTGCCCTCACTAGCTGCTTCACTCTCCACCCCCGTGCCTTTTCCAACCCTGAGGAGCCTATGTCCACCGAAGGCTATGGCCCCTTCCTCCAGTAGGAGCTTTTCTCCATCATCCCCATCAGCGCGCTTCCGGGGAAGCGGGAACAGCCGAGAATTGGCCAGGTGGATGGGTGGAGTCGGCAGAGCCGAGGATGCTGCCGGAGTAGCCATGGGATTAAATAACAACAGGGTTCTTGAGCCGCAGAGGAAATGGAAATGGCCGGGGGTCCTTTCTTTGCAGTTAACGATGCTGATGGGGTTATCCCATCAGTCTAGGCCGTTGAAAAGAAAAGCCCCAGCCTTTAGGCCTGACTCTGTGAAGGCGAGGAGCCCTCACAACAGCCTCAGGCCCAGCTCCGCCCAGGAAAGGAGGATGCTGTAGCCTGGGGGGCACGGAGGGGGAAGTCCAGCGTTGGGGGTGGCTTTGATACAGGGATGTGAGCTGGGCCAGGGCCTGAATCCCCCTGTTTCTCTTGCTGGTGTTCTGGCTTCACTGCCAGAGGTTGTGAGCTGTCCTTTTTCTTTCTACGCCACCAAAGGACTGTGCTTGGCTGTTGTCAAAAGAGCCAATGAAAGGCTCCCAGTCCAGGCCAGAAATCTGGCCTGGGGCTGGGGCTGGGACTGGGGCTGGGGCTCTGGAGACTGGCTGCAGAGGGACATTTTGCAAACCCAGAGTAGAACTCAAGGTTACAGAGTCTCAGTCTAAAATGCCTTCTCACTACTCAGATGTAGCTTTTCAGTGTGATTTACTTAACTCAGCTCCTGGGAGCAGAGCTCCCCCTCGCCTAGGGGACCTCAGTCTTTGAGGGCCAAGACCTTACTTAAAGTCAAAAGAAAAACTCTACTACGGCAGTAGAGACTATTACAGTTGTTGAGGATTTCTCTTTGCAGGTACTGAAGTTCAGTGTCATTATTACCATTTGTCAGATGTAGGAATTGAGGCCAAGCGTCCTTTACCTGCTCAGTGGAAGATCTAGTGAATATAGTGCTGATTTTCCAGATCTTTGCAACCTAGCTCTCCCTACTTTGCTACCACCCCTTCTCAGCATCACAAACATAAAAACCTGGTGTTTTGTTAAGTCATTTAAGCACACTAAACAAGGAAAGTTGGAGCAGTAATTTTGCAGCCAGTGATCTCTCTGGGATTTGCTTGAACAATTAAAAGGATGGCAGTAAATACATCCTTTCTAAACCATCAAAGGAAAGCAAGATGGTGGTAGTAGTTTGGGTTTGCTGTCCTCTTTCCTTTCTTTAGGGGATTTAGCCAAGAGACAGACGGGGTTCCATTCCTGATCTTTTCCCAGCTTTCCTGAAGCATGAGGTGAAGAAAGCACAGCTTTGGTGGGATGGTGAGAAGGAGGAGCCCCCAGCCCTGGCCTGGGAGGAGCCTCTGATGTGTAAGTAGAGTGTGATCCCAGAGTGTCTGGGAGGTAAGTGATGGTTATATTCTGCTCCTATTTGGAACCTAAAGAGAAGTTTGGGGCATGTTCTGAGAAATGCATGTATGTATGTATGTATGTATGTATGTATTCATTCATTCATTCATTCACATTTCATTCTGTGTAAGAGTCCATCCTGACTCTGAGGACTCAGTGGTGAGAAACAGTGTTCCCTGCCCTTGTGAAGCTCACAACCTTTGGATGAGACAGACAGACCATGCAATTTGAGGCTGTGATAAGTGCCAGGAGGGGGTCTGACTTGAGACCTGAAATCTGAGAATGGGTGAGCCTGAGGGAGGTTGAGGGAGCCTGGTTGGAAGCCCTGTGGGGGGAAAGGGCCTGACGTGGAAGTGCTGATGGTAGGGCTCTGTGACCACAGCTTGGCAAGTAAGGTGGAAATTGGCCTGGTGAGGAGTTCAGATATTATCCTCTTAAGGGTTTTAAGCAGGGTCGTGACACATTCTAGCTTGTGTTCTAAACCTCTGTAGCAGCCCAGAGGCCCGTGGCCTGGGGGTGAGGGGACAGAGTGAATGGTGACAGGGAGATGCAAAATGTTTGCTCCCCTGATGGGCTGAAGGTGCCATATTTGTTCTTTTGGGTTAGGTGGACAGTAGGCCTGTGCTTTTTTTTTCTCTTCTGCTTCATCTGACTTTGTTTATTCCAAAGCTGCTGTCTCCTGCCCAGGTATAACTTTTCTGCTAGAGGCAAATCCTAACGGCCCTGCATTCCTGCCTGTGCTAATTATAGTTCTATCACCCCAACCTCAACGTAAACATCTTTACCCCTACCAGATCATGGCCAGGGAGTGGGTTCACTTCTGGGCTTGGCTGTCTTGTTAAGCCCCTAGCCTTGCCAGGACCTGGAGCAGTTAGTGGGAGTTAGGAGAGGCAGGAATTCCAATTCACTGACAGACATTCATGGAGCACTTACTGTGTGCCATGCGGGTGCACGGTGTGTTTTCCTATGTACTGCTCCTTTAAAAAGCTGTATGCTGAGTCGTAGCCTTTCTCTTTGTCAGATAAGAAGTCAGAGGCTATGTCTTAATTATTTATTAATTCCACCAAAAATTTTTATGCACTCCCTGTGTGTCAGGCACAGTGCCAGGTGTGGGGTTATCCTGAGAAAAAAAGATAGATACAATTTTTGCCTTTATAGAACTTTCAGTCAGGGGTGAGGTGGGTGGGGGGTAGGATGTGCTTTCCCCCTGTTACCTTCATCAGCGCCCTCATTCATTTCTGTATTCACTTCACAGTTTTCAACCTTACATAAAGTACTAAGCAGTGGAAGCCAAGCCCCCCAGCCTAAACAGATTACCTGCCCCCCACTTGTAATCAAGTAGGGGAGATGAGACATTAAACAGATAATTGATCAAAGACTGATTTAATTACAGTGATGTGACAGAGAGTGCAGAGAGCAAAGTAGGGGGACACAGCCTGGGGGCCCTGGGGAAAGCTTCCCTGCGGTTCCGATCTGCAGAATGCAACCTCAGCCAAGCTGGTCTCAGTGGCAGAAAGCTCAGAAGTAGAAAGGGGTCTTGAGGAGTGTTCGAGGATGTGTCAGACCTGAGTTAGAGCTCTCTTCTGGCTTAGCTCCTAGGCTTTCTGGCTCCGTGTGTTCATTGGTTTCAGCTTTGAAGGCCGGAGACCTTGAAAGATACATGTGCAGACATGGAGCACGGATTGCTGAAGTCCTCTCCTACCCTTATAAGCTCCATAGCCTTGGACAGGTTCTCCAAACTTTGGATACCTCAGTGTCCTCCTCTGGAATATGAAAACTACTAGGTGCACTCACCACAAAGGGTTCACTGGAACCTGAATGGAAAAATGTACACAAATAACTTAGAACAGCATCTGGCGAATTCTAAGTGCAAAGCATACATTTAGATGATTCTTCAACACACCCGGCCGTGTTCATGCAAGGAATGAGTTAGAATTTTAAGAGGAGTCCATTTATGTGGGCTATTCCAAACTTTGGAAAGAGAAGGCTAACCTAAACTGTAAACAAAGTTTTCATTGCTGATAAATAGTTAAAACAGTAATACTGTGGCCGTCATTGTTACTTTAACTAGTACAATTTTTTTTTTTTTTAATTTTTTAAACGTTTATTTATTTTCGAGACAGAGAGAGACAGAGCATGAACGGGGGAGGGTCAGAGAGAGAGGGAGACACAGACTCCGAAACAGGCCCCAGGCTCCGAGCTGTCAGCACAGAGCCCGACGCGGGGCTTGAACCCACGGACCGTGAGATCATGACCTGAGCTGAAGTCGGCAGCTCAACTGACTGAGCCACCCAGGCGCCCCTAACTAGTACAATTTTTGCAGGACAAACGTTAAGCTAGATTCAGCTGTGTGGCTGGGTATTTTAAATAGTTCATCAGAGAGTTGATTTGAACCCTGGCCAATATAGATTCTTGAATTTTGGCGATAGAACACGTGTTACCAGTATAATGCTGAAAGTATGCTGAGTAATGATTCTGTTGTATCAATAGGGGGAAGGGGTACTAAGCACTTGGTGACTTTGCATTATTCACAGTCTCTTCAAGACTCTATTGTAAAGAGGGCATAGCCCTAGCATCTGCTTCAGAGGGTTGTTATGAGCAGTAAGGGAGGGAAGTATGTTTTTCAAGTAACTTAGCTCAGAACCAAGTGCACAGCTATTTTTGTGGTCCTCTACTTGATCTGTGTAACAGGATATTTTAAAGGTTTTAACTTGGTTATGGTAACACAGGTCACTGGCTTCCTTTGCCCCAGTTTTCCTCAAAGATCCTTGGTTTTCACTCTTTGCCGAACAGGGCTATAGAATGGTATGCAAAAGAAGGATTCCTCAAGACCTCACATAATTCAAGAATAATTTCCTCATAGGTGTGACAGTGAAGTCAGATTTGCACGGTATCAGTTTGGACTTCTGAGTCAAGATTTTTGTGAATATATTTATACGGCACGGTTCAGATTTGCCTTAGTTCAAGTTCACATAAAATGCAAGTGCCCTGTTTATTTCAGGTGTGGGAGCTACCTCCAGAGCAACCACTGAAAGAAGGAAAAAATGCCAGAAATAGCCCCCTTGGTCCTTTTTTGCAAATCACAGAAATCCCCTAGTAACTTGAAAAATCAGGTGGTAGAGTAGTTGGCAAATTCTGGCTTTAGGGACAGACAGACTTAGACTATGCCCAAAGTAATGCCACTTAATTGTTGATGGATCTCAGGTGAGTTACTGGTCCTTTTTAAAAAAAATTTTAATGTTTACTTATTTTGAGAGAGAAAGAGAGAGAATAGAGTGGGGGAGGGGCAGAGAGAGAGGGAGACAGAGAATCTCAAGCGTGCTCTCACTGTCAGTGTGAAACCCCATGTGGGGCACGAACGCAAAAACTGTGAGATCATAACCCAAGCCAAAATTAAAAGTCAGACACTTAACTGACTGAGCCACCCAGGTGCCCTGAGTTACTGATTCTTTAGATCCTCAACCTTATCTATATAATGGGCATGATGATTTATTCCTACTCCATAGGATGGTTCAGTAAATACCTCATAAATGTCTGTATCCTTCACACAACAGAATGGGGACCCTGGGAGAAACACAGGGATGAGGAATGGATGTCTACACCCCGGGGATCAGCAACTTTCCAGAGGCCTGATCTTGCTTCATGAGGGAGATGGGGGCGTTGCCCTTCTTCCTGACTTGACAGTTGTACTTTGGGCCACTTTTTTCTCCCCTGACCTCCATTTATGCCACTTCATTTGCTCATTTATTCACTTGCACATTCATTCATTCAACCAATATTTAAGCACCTTCTAGGTACCAGGTGCCATGCCAGCCCCCAAGGATACAACAGTAAATACATTCTAGGAATCCCCTGTTCTCCTAGGGCTTAGTGTAATGATGGGAACAGATAATAAAAAGTAAACACCCAAAAAATAACAATTTCAGATGTTGGTGAAATCTACAAAGGGAATAATAGGGGGAGGTGACAGCGAATGGGGGACTGAGCTGGTCCCTTTAGGGAGGTTGGGGAAAGCCTCTCTAGGCAATCTGAAGGCTGAAGAGCAGGAGCCATGGAAAGGCCCAGGAAGGAGGGCACAGTGAGCACACAGGCTAGGGCCAGCAAGGGCTGGCATGTTCCAGGAATACTGACATCTTGGGTCTGAGGCTGGAGTTGCTCATCTCTGCTTGAGGACATTCTGGCCTCCTGCAGCTGACTTGCATCACACTGGGGCTGGCCCAGGCTCTGGACTCTGGAGTACACAGCCAAGTGCACCAGCCTCAGGCCCTGGGGAAGAATTTACAACCATCCTGAGCCTGTTTACCACCTGCCAAGGAGCCCTTGGAAGGCACAGGCTCTTTCTCAAAACCACTTTTTACAGAGCCGTGTACAAAGCAGTTCAACTGGATAGGATTTTTTCACCCTTTTCTTTAGTGATATATATATATATTTTTTTATGTATAACATATTAGTTGAACCACACGAAATTGCCGATATTCAACCACTTCTCATGTACAAAGATGGCAATTTCATGCAATTCAACGTAAATTTCATGTAATTCATTCAGAAAACTGCACAAATCAAGTATACAACTCAGTGAATTTTCACTAAATGAGCACAACTGTGGAATTAGTGGACAGGTCAAAAAACAAAACACTACCAGCATTCCGGAAGCCACATTCATGCTCCTCGCGTTGCTCACCATCACCATTCCCCACCTCCACCCTCAAGAGTAATCACCGTCGTGACTTTTAGCACCATAGATTAATGTAGTCTATTTTTTTTATCTTTCTATAAATGGAATTCTATAGTAGATTCTTTTTTGTGTGAGATTCATCCATGTGGTTGCATATAGTTGTAGTTTCTTTTTTGTTGCTATATACAATTCCAAAATAGAGTTGTACTGCAGTATATTTATTCCTTCTATTATTGGTGGGTATTTATATTGTTTCCAATGTTTACTTTTTTTTTTTTTTAAGATTTTTTATTTATTTTGAGAGAGAGCGAGAGAGAAAGAGGGAGCAAGAGCAGGGGAGGGGCAGAGAGAGGGAGAGAGAGAGAATCCCAAGCAGGGCCCGACAGAAGGCTCAATCCCTTGAACCTCGAGATTAGGACCTGAGCCAAAATCAAGAGTTGGAAACCTAACCAACTAAGCCACCCAGGTGCCCCTCCAGTGTTTAGTTTTAAAAATACTGCTGAGGCACATGGGTGGCTTAGTCGATTAAGCCTGTGACTTGATTTCAGCTCAGGTCATGATCTCATGGTTTGTGGATTTGAACCCAACGTGGGGCTCTACACTGACAGTGCGGAGTCTGCTTAGTGTTCTCTCTCTCTGTCCCTCCCCCACTCGTGCTCACTCTTTCTCACAAAATAAATAAATAAAATTAAAAAAAAGAAAGAATACTGCTTCTAGGGGGCACCTGCCTGGCTCAGTCTGTAGAGCTTGTGACTCTTGACCTTGGGGTCGTGAGTTTGAACCCCATGTTGGGCATGGAACCTACTTAAAAAGAATAAATAAAGGGGAAAAAAAAGAATGCTGCTTCTAGGGGAACTTGGCTGGCTCATTTGGTCAAGCACGCAACTCATGATCTTGGAGATATGAGTTTGAGCCCCGTGTTGTGTATAGAGATTACTTAAAAATAAAGTATTAAAAATCAAAAAGAATATGGCTTCTGTTAATAGTCCTGTATATGATTTTTAATAGATTTTTAAAAAATTTAAATTTACTTTTGAGAGAGAGAGCGTGTGCATTTGTGCGTAACCTGGGGAGGAGCAGGAGGGCAGGGGGACAGAGGATCTGAAGCAGGCTCTGTGAGAACAGCAGACAGCCCAATGCAAGGCTCGAACTCATTCATGAACTGCGAGACCATGACTTGAGCTGAAGTCTGTCGCTTAACTGACTGAGCCGCCCAGCAGCCCCATCCTGTAGCTGGCTTTTGTTGAAGACCTGTTTATCTGTTGGTGGATATACACTGAGAACTGGTTTGGCTTTAGTGAGTACTTCCAGTTTTCCCAAGCGGTTGTACTAATTCACATTCTCTGCACTGCTTTCTTCGCTGTTCCCTTGCTGTCTAGCTCTTGGGCCAGGTTCTGTGCAAGGAATGAATAGAAGGGAGATGATCGTGACATGCGTCATGGGATGAGTCTCAGTTTGTGCAGTGATTAAGAGCACAAGTGGGTTCAATTGTTACTCAGCACCTCTGTTTACCTACTACCTCTGAGGGCAAGTCAGCCAACATCAGTAGGCCTTAAGTTCTTCATCTATAAAGTCAGATAAACATAGTAGTTCTTATCTCTCACAGGGTTTTTTTATCCACTCCTTTAAACGTTTGTGGACTGCCTCCTGTGTGCTGGGCTCTGTTCTTGGACACTGAATTCAAGGGGTGAACAGAACAGAGGAGGCTTTGCTCTCATGGAATTTATACTCTAGTTAGAGGAGGCAGATAATAATGGAGCAAACAAAGAATTAAGATAATTTTAGATAGCAATAGATATTATGGAGGCAATAAAACAGGGTGCCATGATCGAGCATGGAGGGGAGGGTAGTAGGGAAGTCAGGGTGGTAGTAACTGAGCTGAGACCCAAATGACCAGAAGGAGGCACCTGTAGGTGGATCTGAGGGAAGAGCACTCTATGCAGCAGGGCTAGCTGGTGCAAAGGCCATGAGGTAGGAACAGGTTTCGTGTATGTGAGTTGCAGAAGGAAGGTTTATGCTGCTGGAGTGAAAGGACTAGTGGGTGGGCTGTTTGAGATACAGCAGCAGAAATAGGCAGCGGTCAGGTCCTGCAGGGCTTCGAAGGCCATAGTAAGGAGTTGGCATTTTATCTATTTATTTTTTTTTAAGTTTTTGTTAAAAGTGTTTTTTAATGTATATTTATATTTGAGAGACAGAGTCCAAGTGCAAGCTGGAGAGGGGCAGAAAGAGAGGGAGACAGAAAATCCAAAGCAGTCTCCAGGCTCTGAGCTGTCAGCATAGAGCCTGTCATGGGGCTTGAACTCACAAGCCATGAGATCATGACCTGAGATGAAGTTGGATGCTCAACCAACTGAGCCACCCAGGCGCCCCTAAGTGTTTATTTTTAAGTAATGTCTGCATCCGTTGTGGGGTTAAGACTCACAACCCCAAGATCAAGAGTATTCATGTTCTTAAAGAATCTAAAAATTTTCATCCTCATTGAGGATAAGGAAGCCAAGGCATAGAGCCATTACCATCCATGTATAAAGTCAATCAAATCAGACAACAAGGTGTAGATTTTATTAATCAAAGGAACTGCTTTTGGTCTCTTTCCCAAATGGGAATTTTAAGACAGAGGAGTTTCTCTGTGGTTAGCAATTGTCTGAAGCCAACCAAACTCAACTCCTTCAGCCCACCGCGCCAAAATGCCCAGAGTTCAGTCACTTGGGTCCCATTGGCTGTGGCCCCATCCATCATTTAGGGCCCTTGGAAAGGCTCGTGGTTGATTGTTAATCCATCTACCTTTGCTCTGGGTCTGATGGGTCAACAATGGGGAGCCATTCCCCGTCCTCCACCTTCAGTGTCCTCCAGGTTTACTGAAACACTATCCACTGCTGTGGTTTGGAGGCTTTCCTACCGTGTTCTTGCCATATACACAGCCCAGAGAGTGTTTTTATGTTTAGGAAAGGCCTTTGAAGGCAGCTGCATTTAATTTTCTCTGACATAGAGAAATGACAAGTAAATAATCTTTGAATGAATGAATGCAGATTGGGTGGTGAAACTGGGGAAAGCTTCTTGGGGTATGGAACACTTGTTTCTGGGCAAAGCACCCTTCTCTAAGTGAGGATGTTGTCATTCCTTTACTCATCAGTATTTATTGAGCTTCTGTGAGGCTCCAGGTGCCAAGCACTGTGCAGATCTGTGAGTATAAAGGATGCCATTCTTCCCCTTATGGAGCTTACAGTCTAGTGAGACATACATTCATCAAACAATTGCACAAATGTAAATGTTAAATGACAACAGGGGCACCTGGGTGGCTCAGTTGGTTAAGCGTCCGACTTCAGCTCAGGTCATGATCTCATGGCTTGTGAGTTCAAGCCCCGTGACAGGCTCTAGTGGTTTGTGGGTTCGAGCCCCATGTCAGGCTCTGTGCCGACAGCTGGGAACCTGGAGCCTGCTTTGGATTCTGTGTCTCCCTCTCTCTCTGCCCCACGCTCTGTGTCTCTGTCTCTCAAAAATGAATAAACGTTGAAAAAATTTTTTAAAACATAAAATGACAGCAGTGATAAGTGCTCTGCAGGAGAGGTATTAATACCCTGAAGGTATATAATGAAGCTGAGGCTTTGGGAAGGACGTTCCTCTCCATATCTAGTGATACCTGAGTTTAGCCCAAAAGGATGAGTGGTGATAAGTGGGTTTGGAGGGTGGAGGGAGAAGTATTCCAGGCAAGGACAGCATATACAAAGGTCCTGAGGTAGGAGGGAGCATGCATGATGAACCCAAGGACATAAGATAAAGCCCACTGTGACTAAAGAATTGAAAATGAAATGGACTCTGGTCCCAGAAAAAGCTAGAGATAGGGAAGAGGGAACAGATCATTGAAGGTTTCGGAGGCTGTGCAAAGATTAGTAGTTTTATCCTGCTCAAGGATCATGGGATACTACTAAAAGTATTAAAGCTGTGTATGTTTGTGTGTGAGTATGCACGTTGGAGAATATGTCATTTTGGCTACAGTGTGGAAAATGGATTAGAAGGAGCCAGAATATATTCTGGTGATTTGCCCAGTGTTCCCTGGCCCTTCAGTACTAGAGGTGATAACAAAGCCCATTTTTTTACAGTTCCACAGTGTTGCACTATCCTGAGTTTCCTTACACTCTGGCCACATGTCTGCAAATAGTTCCTTTATCAAACTGTCCTCAGATGACCGAATTTGTTCTGTTTGACTTTGTGGAGAAATCACACTGACAGGATAAAGCAGGAGGAAACTTTGGCAGTTACTTAGGCTCACTCCTTTATTTTTTTTTTGTAACAAGCACTATTACATTTTTTTTTTAAGTGTACTTATTTTGAGAGAGAGCGAGCAAGTGCATGTGAGAGGGGCAGAGAGAGGGAGAGAGAGAATCCCAAGCAGGCTCAGCACTAAATGTGGAAAAGGACAATTTAAAAAAATGTGTATTTATTTTGAGAGAGAGAGAGAGAGAGAGAGAGAGGCAGAAGAGAGGGAGAGAGACTTTCAAGCAGGCTCCACTCTGTCAGTGTAGAACCTGATGTGGGGCTCGAACTCACTAACCTCGAGATCATGACCTGAGCTGAAACCAAGAGTTGGGTGCTGAACTGACTGAGCCACTCAGGTGCCCTGGATTTTAATTTCTAGCCAGTCTGACAAGCTTTGTGTTTTCGCTGCAGAGTGGTGCATTTCAGTTTGCATGTTTTTATATAAGAACTGAAAATGACTGAATTAGATTTCTTTCTGTCTTATCCTGTGCTATTTATCATATGTGTGTGTTATGACTATGTTTTAGAGCAATTTTAGCTTTATAACAAAACTGAGAGGAAAGGACGGAGATTTCCCATATACCCCCTACCTTCCACATGCATGGCCTTCCCTGTGTGCTGGTTTTTATTTTTGCTTTTCCTTCTACTTTCTTGTCGTGTGGATTGAGTTTTTTTATTTTTTAAAAAATGTTTTATGTTTATTTATTTTTGAGAGAGAGAGAAAGACAGACAGAGGGCAAGTGGGGGAGGGGCAGAGAGAGAGGGAGACACAGAATCCGAAGCAGACTCCAGGCTCTGAGCTGTCAGCACAGAGCCTGATGCAGGGCTTGGACCCAGAACCCTGAGATCATGACCTGAGCAGAAGTCGGATGCTTAACTGACTGAGCCACCCAGGTGCCCCGGATTGAGTTGTTTAAAAAATCATCAGATTCTTTCCTACGGATTGCTTTGGAAGTTACAGTCTCTCTGTTTTTTTACTGGATCCCCTAGATGTTTAAAACTTAATCACAATTTCTGCCCTCTTAAACAATATAATACAGGGACCTTAGATTAACTTAAATCCTTAAGTCTCTACCTTCCCCCTCTCACCCCTTTATATTCTTTTGTAGTTCAGAGTTTTCGTTCTATCCTTTTTTTTTTCTTTTTTAGTAGAGACCTACTATTGTTTCTTTATATGGACAGATATTGTCCATTGGTGGATTACAGACCCACCAATCTCTTTGTTCACTGTTTCTTTTTATAAGAGCATCTGTCTGAGATTGCTTTTCTTCTGCCTGAAATTCAGCCTTTAGAATTTCCTTCAGTGTCTGTTGGTAGTAAATTCTCTCAGTTTTTCCTGGGTTGAAAATTCCTTTCTTTCACCCTCATATTTAAATTTTTGAATAAAATCCTTGAACAACAGTTATTTTGTTCTCAGCACATTGAAGATACCGTTCTGGTTTCCATTGTGACTGCTGAGAAGTCTTGCGTCAGTCTAACTGCAATTACTTTGTTGTTGATCTATATTTGTTCCAGGCCCTCTGCAGTTTCAATCTGATGTAAGTACTTGTGAATATATTTTTCTTCATCCTTCATGGGATTTCTGGATGCAGAGTTTTCTGTCTTAGAACAATTTGGAAAAACTCTCGGCATGGGCAGCACTAGTGTGAAGTCAGGGAGGCGTCTAGGGCACCAAATTTAAGGAGGTACTCATTCTTGAGTTTGTCTAAATGCAGAATTGGTCGTGAGAGTGAGTGTCTAAAATAAATTTTATGCCCTAGGTACCTCACCCACTTCACTCCTATCCTGGTCCTGCTTCTACAAACACTCCTCTTTCTTATTCTTTCCTTTATTTTCTTCTGTAAATACAATTAAGTATATATTAGACAATCTTATTCTATCCTCCAATGTCACATATGTAGTTCTTTGTATTCTTCATCTCTCTGTATCTTTGGGTCACTCATTAGATTTCTTTAGATCCATTTTCTAGTAAATGAATTCTGCCTTTAATAGTATCTAATCGGGGTGCCTGGGTGGCTCAGTCAGTTAAGTGTTTGACTCTGAATTTTGGCTCAGGTAATGATCTCATGGTTGGTGAGTTCGAGCCTGGCATTGGGCTCTGCGTTGAGAGTGTGGAGCCTGCTTGGGATTCTCTCTCTCCCTGTCTTTCTGCCTCTTCCCCGCTCACACTCTTCCTCTCTCTCTCAAAAATAAATAAACACAATTTAAAAATTAATTAAAAAAAAACCCTAGTATCGAATCTGCTATTTAATCCATCTTCGTTTTAATTAAAAACATTTAGGGGCGCCTGGGTGGCTCAGTCAGTTAAGCGTCTGACTTCAGCTCAGGTCACGATCTCGCGGTCAGTGAGTTCGAGCCCCGCGTCGGGCTCTGGGTTGATGGCTCAGAGCCTGGAGCCTGCTTCTGATTCTGTGTCTCCCTCTCTCTCTGCCCCTCCCCCGTTCATGCTCTGTCTCTCTCTGTCTCAAAAATAAATAAACGTTAAAAAAAAAAAAATTAAAAAAAAAAAACATTTAAAAAACATTTTTTTTTTTTTTTTTGAGAGAGAGAGAGAGAGAGAGAGCAAGCACTGGCGTGAGCAGGGGGAAGGGCAGAAAGGAGACACAGATTTCAAAGCAGGTTCCAGGTTTTGAGCACAGCCTGATGCGGGGCTCGAACCCACCAACTGTGAGATCATGACCTGAGCCAAAGTCAGATGCTGAACCAATTTAGCCACCCAGGCAACCCTTACTTTTTTTTTTTTTTTTTTTTTTTTTTTTTCAAAATTGGCTTGGTTACTTTTTATAGTCTTCTACCCCTGGCTCATATGTTTAAGGCTTATGTTTATTTCTTGAAATATATTACATACACTTACCCATTTTCTGTACTTGATAATTTTTATGTCATATTTTTGTGGATCTGATTAGACTGTCTGTTGTTTCTGCTGGTTCTCACTTATGGTGCCTTGTTTCCTTGTGTGTTTTGTGATTTTCAGCTTTAGGCCCAATTTCTTGGAATTTTATGGGCATTCCTTAATGCATCAGTTGAAATTATAGTCCTTTAGAGAGAATTTGTATTTGCTTTTACCATTACTGGGCTTTATTCCTACCTGGAGCTACTTAAATTTTCTGCTTGAAGTTTTCAAGTACACAAGGTATAGGTTGTATGAATTCAGTCTATAAACTCGTGAAAGTTGGTTTGTAGTTATGAATTTTCAGGGGAGATTTGTTTTTCTTTGCTCATGCAATGTCAGTGTTTGCCAAACAAATTTCCTTGCTGCCTCTTCTGTGCCTTGGATATATTTCTCACTCATCCCTTACACTGAGGCTGTAACTTTTTGTGGATCCTTTTGAGGGGCTTCTGTTAGGCTTATTACCTTGTGTGATATTACCTTCTGCCTGCCTCTATTACCTTCTTATCTTGTATCTTCTGTTTTCCTCATCCTTTGTATTTATCAGAACGAAAGCTTTATGTCACCAGGTTACTGTAGATACCCTAAGGGGAAAGCTGTCTCGTGCACTCACTTATGTTCCAGAGTTGCCATTTTCTTTTCTGTTTTTCTTTTCCTTTTTTATTTTGGCCTCTGAATATTTCTTTCTTCTTTTAATTTCTTTTAAGGTTTATTCATTTTTCAGAGACAGAAACAGAGCATGAGGGGGGAGGGGCAGAGAGAGAGAGAGGGAGACACAGAATCTGAAGCAGGCTCTAGGCTCTGAGCTGTCAGCACAGATCCTGAGGCAGGACTTGAACCCACGAACCTCAAGATCATGACCTGAGCCAAAGTCTTCCAATTCAGTGATGTATTTTTGAAAAAATTCTATATTTTATTCAATACTTGGAATTATTTTCATTGAGAAAGCCATCCAGGGTATTTTGGTGACCATACCATCAGAAACTGAACCAATTCTTTTACATTCCCAGAGAAAGAGGTAGCATGGTGTAGTATGAAGAGTTGGAGGCTAGACCATACTGGGTTCACATCCACATTTTATTCTTTCAAGACTAGGGTGCCTGGTTGGCTTAGTCGGTAGAGCAAGCAACTCTTGATCTCGGGGTTATGAGTTTGAGCCCCAGTGTGTGATGTAGAGTTTCCTTAAAAACAATTCTTGGGGTGTCTAGGTGGCTCAGTCAGTTAAGTGTCCAACTCTTGATTTCAGCTCAGGTCATGATCTCGGAGTTTGTGGTACTGAACCTTGCATTGGGCTCTGTGCTGACAGTGCAAAGCCTGCTTGGGAGTCTCTTTCTCTCCGTCTCTCTGCCCCTCCCCTGCTCGTGGTCTCTCTCTCAAAATACATAAATAAACTTCAAAAAAAATTCTTACAAGAATCCTATGATGTAGGTACCATTATTATCTTCATTTTATAGATCAAAAAAACCTGCCTAAGGCCACAGGATGGAATAAGGAACCAAACCCATGTAAGACACTGGAGCTTATGTTTTTATCTTCACTGCTATTCTATCTTTCTAACAGAACAGTCCACTGAATCCTAAAAACTCAATACTTATCTAAATATAAATGCACTGAAATATTTAATCTGTGGGGTGGGGTTGGGGGGACAGAATAGAACTAGGGTTGTAGAGCATGTGGCTCTTGATCTCAGGATTGTAAGATCAAGACCCACATTGAGCATAAAGCTTACTTTAAAAAAAAAAAAAGATGGGCGCCTGGGTGACTCAGTCAGTTAAGCGTCTGACTTTGGCTCAGGTCATGATCTCATGGTTCGTGGGTTCAAGCCCCGCGTCAAACTCTGTGCTGACAGCTGGGAGCCTGGAGCCTGCTTTGGATCCTATGTCTCTGTCTATCTCTGCCCCTCCCTTGCTTGTGCTCTTTCTCTCTCTCTCTTAAAAATAAATAAACATTAAAAAAAAAAGTTAGAGCTAAAACACTGGACAACAGACAATAATTTTGAGATCCACTGAAAGTTTCTTTATTGGCTATGAGGGAGGAAAAAGGACAGAGTAAAAGATGATTCCATATTTTTGAGTGACCAGATGGAAGGTGCTTTTAGGGACGAGAGCCGAGTTTGCTTTTGTTTCGTGCCTCAGTTTCCTCATCTGTGAAGCAAGGTGGTTGGGTTGACCTACAAGGATTTTGTGGTTCTAGACGTCTTGAAGTTTCAAGATTGGCAAAATGACTCAGGAATAATTGTCTCGTAGGCAGCTGGAATTTAGAACTGGGATCTGGATGAGCATCTAGGTCTCTGTGTATAGACATGTTGACCTGCATGGGAAATTGGGAAGGGGAGGGATGATAGTTTAGACCATGGAGATGAATTGATAGAGGAGGATGAGATCTTTGGGGATGATGACTGTGACATAGAATACAGGGGGTGTATTAGTCTACTAGAGCCACTATAACCAAGTACCACAGACCCCGTGGCTTAAACAACAGAAACTTATTTTCTCACAATTCTGGAGGCTGCAAGTATGAGGTCACAATGCCAACCGAATTGGTTTCTTCTTAGGGCCCTCTGCCTGTGTCCTGATAAATCAACCAGTCATATTAGATTAGGGCGTACCCTAATGGACCTCATTAATTACTTTTTAAAGACCCTATCTCCAATACAGTCACATTCTGGGGTGCAGGGGGTTAGCATTTTAACATATGGATTTTGGAGGGATGCTGTGAGGCAAGAAGCAATACAAGGCAAGAATCAGGGGCGGGAAAGGGAGAAGAGAAGGGAGGACAATGGAGTATAGTCACCCAGAGAAACCAAAGGAGGAGAAAGGTGTGGAAATTAGGAACAAGCAGTGGGGAGGGGCGCCTGGATTAACAGCTGGTGAGCTGGTGCGCCTGAGGACTCCCTACAAGGAAGCCTTTTCAGTAGAGAGGTGGAGACCAGGCTTTGAGGGTTTGAGGCAGATGCCAGCATGGTAAGGGAGTAGAGGAGCAAGGCCAAGCAGCAAGTTTTTGGTTTCACTTCTAGACACAATAGATATTCCACATAGATATTTGTTGAATGAATATATTAATTTTCTTTCCTCCCTCCTCTGATCCTCTATGGTCCTAGGACTTGGTTTCTCCTTAGAAACTGTGAGGTGAGGCCGCATTCCAGGACCTTGGGCCCGAGTTTATTCTTTGATGTGGCTGGATCTTGAGGACAAGCCACGGGAAAGAGAACATCTTTTCTGTGAGGAAGAGAATGAATTGCACGAACCGAACCAAATTGCATTATCAGTAAGCTGCCACATCGTAAAGAAGGGAATAGGGTAACAAGAGGTTGGAGAGGCCTTGGGGGTTATTTTGTAATTTTCCTGTCCGCCCTTCGGAAATGAAGAGGTTGTTCATTCATTCCCTGAAAGAAATTTTAATGAAGCATCTACTCTGAATTGGGCACTGTGCTAGGCAAGAGGGAGATATCAGTGGTGCAAGTATGAAAGATTTATTCGCTGCTTATGTAATGTCGTGTCCTGTGTTAAGTACTTGGTATACCTCCTGCCTTCAAGGACAGTGTAAGGCAGGGACTGTACATGTTGCTTTTGCTTTTTTTCACAGATAGGGGCATGGACTAACTGAAGCCTAAGATGGTGGCTCACTGTGGGTCACAGAGTTGTATGTAAGCAACTTGGATACATCTTTTCTTCCCCGCCCTAGTTTCACCCAGGCTCCTGGGCTTCCCCCAGGGCGCAGTAAGGGGCTTGGCTTGGGGTCCTGCGTGAGTCAGGCTGAGCTGGGGATAAGCACTCACAGTTCCTGCTGTTCCATCCTGTCCTTGGCCTGAGCAAGGACATAGTTGCAAAGGGACGGATGTGGGCTAGGATAATAATGCCAAGTCACTGCTGATGAAAGCCCTATGTGTTCACCTCCCCCCAGCCACCACCTGAAGGCTGTCTCCTCTGCTGTCCTTATTGTCATACTCACATCCCTCTCAGTCCCACTGAAAACAGCTGGGATTGTGTCTCATGAACCAAAAACGTGTTTCCTTCCTTCTCTGGGGCTACCTCAGGGCTACCTGAGAACACAGCCAGACTCTGAAATCTTATCCCCCGATGCCTGGGATTTCCCCTCTGGTTCCAGATAAAGGGACATACGTGGGTTCTGTGAGCTTCTTTTGAGCGGGATCGTGAGGAAACAGTCCAGTGACCTCTTTCTTCTATTTTGAAATGAGGAGGAACGTGGTCACACCGGTGACCAGTGAGTCAGTGAGTATAGGGACTGAATGCTATATTTGGGTAGAGACACGGGAGGTAGAACCAAATTTGATGACTCACTCCCAGTCTAGTCTAATCTGGCAATCAGAAGCCCTAAGACTTAAGGCGTCCATAGAGATATGTATACAAAGATGTTCATCACATTGTTTTAGTAGTAGCAACCTACATGCCCATCTGTAGGAGGTTGATTAAATCAATGATGGTTGCTCTTTTACAAAAGAAATCAAAGTTGCCTTTGAACAATGTGTGGTGAACCTATCAGGTATAAGTATAGAAAGGTGTTCAAGACCGATTGTTAGGGGTGTCTGCATGGCTCAGTCAGTTAAATATCCGACTCTTGATCTCAGCTCAGGTCTTGATCTCAGGGTCATGAGTTCAAGCCCTGTGCTCGGCTCTGCACTGTACATGAAGCCTACTTAGAGTGAGAGAGGCCGATTGTTAAGTGAATAAAGCAGGCCACAGAAAAATGTATGTGTGTATATGTTTCTATAGCCGTGGATGTTTTCTGGAAATACACATGAGAAGCTAACTGGTTATTTCTGAAGATCAGGATTGGAGGTTTGGGTGAGGAGTGAGACATTTGCTCTTCACTTTTAATATTTTAATGAACATGTATTGTTTTTATAATACAATGATAGTGATAAAAAAAAAAAAAAGTGGAAAAAAGAAAGGCTTAAGCTTCCAAACCAAAGGTACTAAAACAATTCAGCACCGAATCCAGGAGTGCTGAGGGCAGGAGGAAACACAAAGTGGGGCCTGAGATGACTTTGTATGATGGAACTTTCTCTTAACCACTGCTTACAGAGAATGCTTTGACCAGCCAAGGGTGGACACAGAGGTGGGGACTGGCAGGAAATCACTATTTGCAAGGCTGGCTCGGTGACAGAAAGTGTAAAGCAAAATCAAGGCCAAAGTTCAAATCCAAGAATAGGAATTGGAGTCTCTTATAACAATAGCTAACACGTACTGAGTACTACTGAGTACGTGTATCATATATGTGTCACACTGTCATGTATCACAACACTGTCCTAATTGTTTTACTTAGCATTATTTCATTTAAATTTTCACATCAAACCCATGAGGTAGCACTGTTATTATCCCAGTTTTACAGGTAAGGATACTGAAGCTCAGAGGGTCCAAATACACACAATTAGAATTGGTAGGGCTGAGATTAGTCCAGGTCTGTCTGTTTCTAGAGGCAGTTCTCTTACCACCTCCTGAATACTACTCCATGTCGAACTCTAAGGCCCTCGGGTCCAAGAACAGGACATCCTTACCATCAAGGCGCAGTCTGGATAGCTGGGGAATATTGCACTAATGTGTGTGGAATATATAGTGTCTTACATTAAGGCACACATTTGGATTTAGCTGGGCTGCAAAGATGATAAGCATTTTTGGATTTTAAATTTGGGGAGATCTGCAAGTTCTGAAGTTGTAAATAAAGGCATCTTGGAGGAGGAAGGATTTAAACCATAGGTCTGGAAGGATGGATTGAATTAAGAGAGGAGTACGGAGAACATTCCAGAGAAGAGAATGTGCAAGTTGTGCAGAAGTCTGCTCTGTTGTTTCAGAGACAGTGACACATCTTGCCTAATCAGAGTGAGAGTTGTGTACATGTGATAAGCGAGCTGCTGTGTGTGGGGAGGGAAAACAGAGCATCAGAAGTCATCCTGAAGGGTGAAAGCTGGCAGAAGAGTTGTAACTTAACATGGGAGGAAATCAAGAGAGTCTGAAGGTATTTTGGGGCAGTGAGGAGACACTGCAAAGTGATGCTTCAGAGAGATTAATGTGACAGAGGTGTCCAAATGCCTTGGAGTGAAGGAGGGAGCCAGGGGAAAATATCAGTGTGGGGTGACAGAGGCCTCAGCGAAGGTACTAGAGGGACGAAGCAGAAGGGTCGGGAGAAAGCTGCTGTAAAGGGAGAGAGGGAGGAGACAATAGGACTTGCTGATTGAAAAGAAACAGACTATGAAAGCAAGGGTCCAAACCAAATAGTTCTGGGCTTCAAATCCGTGTGTCCAAAGAAGGGAATGCCTATATCTGGAACAGGGAATTGGGAGAGGGTTTGCTATTGGAGGTGGGGTGGGAACAGATGATGAATTGTGTTTTCATTCCAAACCTTGCTTTTTCCTGTGACTGTAAGTCAGTATAGGGACTTTTTCTCTCTGTTTTCTTGGCTGTGTAATGCATAGGACTCCCTTTGTCTGGACCAGTTCATTCATTCAACAGTTCTTTATTAAGTTGTCATTATGGTCTGATTGTTGGGAACACAGCATTGAGAGCCAGAGCTGGTCCCTGTCTTCATGAAAGGCAGATATTGAGCAAGAAATTATAATGGTCCTAGTATCAGGGTGACATTTCTTCCCCAGACCAATCCTGCTCTCTACTCCCCAAGTCCATAGCAGGCACCAACTGGTAAGGGCATTTGTCAAACATTTTACTATACATTGTATCTTGAAAAAAAAAATCATCACAACCATTTATGTATTTCTTTGTTCTATAAATATTTATTGCATGGCACTGTGGCTATGTATTTTTAGCCCTCATGCTCACTCACTAGTGGAGGATACTGACAAGTAAACAGATAATGATAACATGGTGTAAGAAGTATCGTGAGGGATAAGCACCAGGTTGTGGGAGCAACTGGGAGGGATATGTGGCTGGCCAGGTAAGTTTCTCTGACAAGAATAATGAGGTATGGGGCACCTGCCTGGCTCAGTTGGTGGAGCATGTAACTCATGATCTCAGGATTATTGGTTCGAGCCCCACTTTGGGTGTAGAGATTACTTAAAAAAAAATAATAAATCTTAAAAAAAAAAAGGACACCTGGGTGTCTCAGTTGGTTGAGTGTCCGACTTTGGCTCAGGTCACGATCTCATGGTTTGTGGGTTGGAGCCCTGCGTCAGGCTGTGTGCTGACAGCTTGCTCAGAGCCTGGAGCCTGCTTCAGATTCTGTGTCTCCTCTGTCTGCCCCTCCCCCGCTCACACTCTGTCTCTATCTCTCAAAAATAAATAAATGTTGGGGCGCCTGGGTGGCTCAGTCGGTTGAGCGTCCGACTTTGGCTTAGGTCATGATCTCACGGTCTGTGAGTTCAAGCCCCGCGTCGGGCTCTGTGCTGACCGCTCAGAGCCTGGAGCCTGTTTCAGATTCTGTGTCTCCCTCTCTCTTTGCCCCTCCCCCATTCATGCTCTGTCTCTCTCTGTCTCAAAAATAAATAAACGTTAAAAAAAAAATTTAAAAAAAAATAAATGTTAAAAAAAATTTTTTTAATAAATCTTAAAAAAAACCACAAAAAACAATGAGGCGTTAGCTACACAAGGGTGGGAGTGGGCATGGGATATGTGTTCTATGCAAAAGGAACTTACAGTTCAAACACCTGGGTGCTGGAGAGGCCTAGGGTTGTTGGGGGAATGATTTACAACCTAGAATTTTATACCTAGCAAAATTACCAGTCAAAATGTGAAGAGAGAACAGAAGGCAAGATATATGCTGATATGCAAGGTCTCAAAAAATTGACCTCTCCTGTATCTCTTATCAGGAAGCTACTGGAGGACCCACTGCCAAAATCAAGATGTAAATCAAGAGAGCAGATACATGGGAATGACTACTTGGAGCTCAGGTAGGTGGGAGCTGGATCAAAAAGGGTTCTAACGGCATAGGGAGGAGTTTGGACTTGCTTGTAATGACAAAATTACCTAAAGTAATAATAGAAAGATATTCTAAAATAGTGATTTTTTTTCCCCAAACTTTGAATTCTAGGGACCCGTTTGAGCAACGTTGTGATTGGTTCCTACCAGAAACAATAGTTTTAAATCTATTTTTCCTTTGTGTTCCTTTGCAAAGAATTCTGCTGAATTTTAGAGTTTGGAAACAATTGTAGAAAAAAACCTAAAACTGTGTATAAGTACTTCTTAAACAGTCTTGTGCAATTTGGCGGGGCCTCCAGAAGCCAGGGCTATGAAAATTCCTGGAGCAGTGCACTGTGGGATAGGGAGAGTGATATTGGGAGATGATAAAACGTCACCAAATTTCAGCAGGACTCTTGGCTGGTCATTCTTCTATCCGCAGCAAAGGTGATCACTAGAAGAATATTTCTACTAGAACAGATCTGTTTACCAATTAAGTGTTGAAGCAGGCTTCCCCAGTGACTTCCAGACTGCCAGCAAATAAATTTTAAAAATGCAAACTTGGGGTGGGGGAAACACAGTGAGACCATAGCTCCTCTCCTACTGAGCTTTGTCACAGTTGGAATAAGGCAGAGTGTAGATGAGCGTGTGTGTGTATGTGTGTGTGTGCGTGCGTGCGTGCATGTGTGTGTGTGTATTCAGTGAGCTTAAAAGAAATTCATGGGTATGTTGTATGTTATATTGTAGCAGGGATCCAGTTGTTCCCTAAATCCGGAGCCAGGAGCCAAGGAGAACCTTTTCTTTATGGATTCAGCAGAAGGCTGTTTGTTTTCTTTTTGATATCTGTATTTCAAGCACTATGATAAAAGATCAGCCCAGAAACCAAGCAGCTTGTTAAGGTGTTTGCTGGTTTTGCTAACCATAAAAAAGGGCGTTCCCCAGTTCCCCATCAGCTGGGAGAAATCCTTCCCCACCCTCTCCTGACCAATGTCTTTCCCTCCCCCTAAGCAAGTGAATTTTAAATACCGCTCTAAAGTTGTTGGCTGGTGACCTGGAAAATTCCTTTTGCTTTGTTATCGTGCTAATGGCCCATCAGTTTAAACCTCCTATCCCCAGAAACAGTTCTTTCTCCTAACTAGACTAGACTGAGGAGGTAACGGAAGTTAAAAGAAAAAATGAAAGAAAGGATTCCTATTTCTAAGGGCTTTGGGAAGATTCAAAAATGGCCAGGCCTGAATGAATGGAAGGAAGGAATTTCATTTGTCTTGATTTGTCTGCACAGCACCTAGCAAATGTAAAGGCAAGTGTAAATTAAATTAGGGTCTCTACTGGATGACTTTAGAGGAAGGTGATAACTGTTGAATGTAATATTAGCTCTACTGTGTAGGATTTTGGTGGGCACAGGTCTTCTGGAAGACCACTAATTCAGACTTATGTTAGAGATGTGTAAGCTAGTAAGTATGTAAATGTCAATCACCTTCCTTATTTTCATCTGAAAGGTACATTTAAGGGGCACCCAGGTGGCTTAGTCAGTTAAGTTCCTCTTGACTTTGGCTCAGGTCATGATCCCACGGTTAATGAGTTCGAGCCCCACATCGGACTCTGCACTGACAGTGCGGAGCCTACTTGGGATTCTCTTTTGCGTCTCCCCTACTCATGCTCACACGCATGCTCAAAATAAATAAATAAACTAAAAAAAAAAGGTACAGTTAATAATTGTTGGGGAATCTTGTAATTGTTAGTTATAATTGTTAGTTACTATTTATTATTATTTTTTTAATGTTTATTTTTGAGAGAGAGAGACACACACACAGAGTGCAAGCAGGGGAGGGGCAGAGAGAGGAAAAAAGGAGACACAGAATCCAAAGCAGGCTCCAGGCTCTGAGTTGTTAGTGTAGAGCCGAACACAGGGCTCAAAGTCATGGACCACGAGATCATGACCTGAGAAATTGGATGCTTAACCGACTGAGCCACTCAGGCACCCCAAACCATTGGTTACTATTAACTGCATGTACCCAGTACAGGGCTCAGGACTTTTCCTGCATTGTCTCATTTAATTCTCACTGGACAGTTCCATGAGGTAAGTACTATTATCATCCCCATTTTAGAAGAGAGGAAATGGAAGCTTAGGGAAGTGGTACAGAATCCCACTTGGGTTCTCTGTCTTCTTAGCTCATGCTCTTAACCACAACATTATGCTGTTTATAAACTATGAAGATCTAAGAAATCATAAAAAGGAAGCAGAGTGTGGCTAAATTATTCTTCCCTAGAGCATGACAGTTCACCTCGTGCTGTTCCTGCAGACCGCTCATTGGAGGGGACAGTCCTGCATATTATGTTCTAAGCAGACCCTTGCTCCTAGCCTTTTGGATTTCTGGGTTGAGGTTTGGACCACAAAGAACTATGGTCTGTCTTCAGGTCTTGGTCTGTCAAGTTCCATTTCTCACCTTCCAAAACAACACATAGATGCGTAAGGAAGTCAGAGCCTTTGAACTTCAGTGCCACTCCCTTCACCTACCTCTATGGGATAGGTAGCACCTTTGGCAGTTTTCCCCTCCGAAGTGAGCTTTGTCACCTCTTCTATCAGCCGGGGCTTCTAGCTCTCAAATCCGTCTTCTATCACCCAAAACTTCCACGGGGCATTCCCTGACTGAAGAGGAAGCAGCTGACCAGGTAAGAGATTGCCACTGTAATGGCATGCTGAGGACAAAGCAGCTGTGGGCAGCAGTGGCACTGTTAACACCAGCTGCAAAACCTGGCAGAGATGACATTGGCTGGGGACCTATCTTGGATAGAATTCCCAGAGCCCAAAGTAGGCTTTTATGCTCCCCTTTTTAATATTTATTTTTATTTTTTATGAATAGAAGTCCCTTTATCTAAAAAAATTAATACACATTTGCTGTCAACAACTTAAATAATATGATTAATAGAGAAAGTAAAAGTATGCCATTAATGCAACACACTGCCGCACTGTTACCTCCACCCATATGCATCTGCCCAGTCATCACTAGAACAGTTGGGAATCTGTCCTTCCAGATGGTTCTGCTAGTTTCCGGTGTGTGTGTGTGTGTGTGTGTGTGTGTGTGTGTGTGTGGTGTTTACAGAAATATCAATGAGAAGATCTTGTTCTGTACCTTGTGTATCACGAGCATCTTTGGAATCTATCTGTACAGCTCTCCCCTTTTTAATAGCAGCACACTATTTCACTGTAAGATGGACCAGCAGCTTCCCTTTTTTCTCATCTCTGCTTTAACAGATCTTTCACTTCCTTGGGAACCTGTCTCAGTGCCCTTCTCTGGGTCCTGCCTCAGGGAACTGCACAAATGGGAAGGTGGTCAAAAGGTGGGAAGGGCACTGGTGGGCCCCATATGGGAGGGGGTGGGGGCGGTTGAGTATATTCTGTCCTGGCCATACTGGGGTGCACAGAAAGTTTTCTCCTCATCCTGCCAAATGGTTCCTCCGTCTGCCTGAGGCAAAATCGCACATTTTATGGGAATCATCTTTGAAAATGACCAAGAAGATCAATGCAGAGAAACATAAAAGGCTGTTTTTCTTAGAGTTACACTCCATTTTGGGACCTGCACTCTGGGCATGCACATCATTGTGCTGTCAGAATGACCAAAGGCCCTTCAGGCCAGTCCCTTGCCTCCATTCAAGGCAGGTTTGCAGCCCCAGCTCAGAGTACCCCAGGCTTTTTTTCTCTGTAGCTACTCTGTGTGATTAACAGCTCCATGAGGTAGAAATTTGCTTCTTGTCACTGGAAAGACACTCCAGCTTAGAGGACTCAGGCTCTTGGCCAGATTTCCTCTCTGTACCTCCAATTCCTCATGTGTAAAATGGAGGTAATAACAGTACCCATCTAATTTGGTAGGGTTTTTCTCTGTAACTTAAATATGTGCATGGCATATTTGGTATATTATATGAGAGATGGCAAACACTCAGTGTTGTGAATGATTATACCCTAAATCCAAGTAGCTCTTGCTGCACTTTAAACCTAGGCTTTAGAGATCATCTAGGTCACTGGCTCTTCACCCTGGCTGCACACTGAACTCAGCCAGGGAACCCTCAAAAAAATGCCAGTGCACAGGCTTCATTATCAGAGATTCTGATTCCCTGGGACTGAGGTGGGATCAGGGGGATCATTGTTTTTGAAAACCACCCTGGAGAATTCTAATTTGCACTTAGGGTTGAGAGCTACTGAATTTAGTTCAGTGTTCTGTTTCTAGGCGAAGAAACTGTGAGGCCTGGAGCAGGGAAGGGACTTGCTGGGGTTATACAGCCAGACCGGAAGGACCCAGGTCGCTCATATCCTGGATGCCAATTCCCAGGGCTTGTCTTGGGGGCGGGGGGAGGGAAATCCTCCCTGGGATGCCCTTCAGGTGGTCTTGGGGATGAGCAGGGATGCTGTCCCTGCTTCTAGTCTCTCTCTGCATAATGTTGCTGGACGTTTCAATTCATTCTTTGGTCACCAACTCAAGGAGTTTTCCTTTAGGAAGCCGTGGTTCTAGAATCTAGAATATGACCCTCTTTGATTACAGCACATACAGCATGTGAAATAATCCCATCCATCCATCCACTCATTCATTTTGAGAATCTAAGCCCCCTGGGGGCAGGGATGTTGTCTGTCTTGTTCCTGTTGTACCGGGCCTAGAATGGTGACCAGTGCTTAATTAAAAACAACAACAACAACAACAACAACAAACATTAAATGACTGAATGAAGGAAATCCCAGGAGGGTAGTTAAGTATTTTATTATTTTTCTGGCCCTAGCCATCTGATTCTCATTACTCCTACAGCCAGGGAAGCCTCTCTCCGCCTTGGCATTTTATAAACCTCGTGTGCGTACGTCGACATTTTAACCATAAATCCAGAGTTTGGGGGCTGGAAAATTCGAGGCGAGGGGATCGGGGGAGGGGGTAAAAACCACCCGGAGGTCCGAAGCCGGGCCCTGGAATTGGCGCGGGAGGGCGGGAGGGAAACCGTCGGGCGGGAGCGCCTCCGCCCCCCGCCTGCCCCCTCCGCGGGAGATGGCCCCGGGCCGCTGCATCCATCAGAGGGGTGCGCCGCCGCCGTCTCCTCCCGTCCGCGGGAATGGAAGGCCGCGGGGGAGGGGACGCGATCCGGGTCGCGGCCCGGGGGCGGCTCCGGCAGCAGCCCCTTCATTCCGGCCGCGCGCACCCCCGGAGGTGGCGCCTTGGGGAGGCTGTATTTTTTTTTTTTTTTTTCGGGGCCGCGGGGGGGGAGGGGGGGGGGGGGGGGGGGGGGGGGGGGGGAGGGAACCCTGTGTGTGTGTGTCCCTTTAAGAGCCGGAGCGCTGCCCCCGCCTTGCAGGCGCCCGGAGCCTCACAAAAGAACAGGATGTTGTTGATTTGTCACCAAACCACAGAGAGGAAATGATTGTAAATTTCCTTTAAACATCCCCACCGCGCTCCGGCCGCCCCCGCTTCCTCCTCCGCCGCCCCCGCCCGGCCGGGCGCAGCGGGGCCTCGGCGCTCCCGCGGGGCGCCCGCTCCCTGGACTTCCCGGTCAGGCCACAGGCCCCGGGCCGGCTCCGGGGCGCCTGCTGGAGCGGCCCCACGCCCCCGCCGCGCCCCCACTCGCGTTCCAGCTGATTTATTTTGATTTTTTTTTTTTTTTAACACAACAGCTGTTGGAAGCGCCTTAGGGGACGCCCACCGTGTTTAGCCTTACTACTGACCTGCTGAGGCAGGAATCATTAGCTCCAGTGCTTGGGTGGAAACTGAGGCCCAGGGAAGTTCCCTGAGTAGCAGAAAGTCACCAGCTCCTGAAACCTCTTCAGGGCTCTTGGAACACCAAACATAGATTTGTTTCACCCCAGAGCTTATGTTTGTAAGCGATGCGCCATACAGCCATGGGAACATTCTAGAAATTCCCACTTATCAAAAGTGGCAGTGTCTCAAAGCAACAGTGACCTCAAACGAGGTTTTTTATGAGGAGCATCCCCCACCATGTTCAACTGGGCACCCTTCTTCAAGGAGCTGTTTGGGTCTCCGTTCCATCTGTGCCTTTGTGCATCCTTATGTCTCCTCACACCCTTTCCTATTGTTTGCAATGATTTTTTGAAACCCTCTGGTGGAGTTCATGTTTGCTCTCAACCTGCAGTCCGTGGTCGAGTGGTCAAGTCTGTCTGTGGTGCAGAGAAAGGCTCCGTTTGCTGTACGGAGTGTTCTTTTGGAGCAATTAATGCTTATGATTCCGGCATTGGCTGCAGTGGAGTTCTTGGCTTGAATATTCAAAGCAGCAGATAATGCCCCAGGCGCTGTGCATTCTCTCGTTTCTTCGTCACATAGCCCCCTTAGACATTGCTGGGGGCTTTCATATACGTGAGGAGACAGGTTCAGAGAGGTTGAGGAGTTGGACCAGCTCACACAATGTTTCCTTATTCTAATTACTGGTGGTGTCCTTCTTTGGCCCTTTAAAATTGATTATTTGGTTAAGAGAACAGATAGTGAAGGAAGCACAGGGTATTTTTGTTGGGTCCTTTCTCACCTTAACCCTTGGGGAACTCTATGCCATATCTCACTTTCTGCAAAAAAGCATTTGAGTGATTCATACTGTCAGGCTGCAGTCTTCCCTTTGGGGCCTGATGAGGTCCTGAGTGGCTTGGAGGAAGAGGGGGACTGGTGTAGGGTCTGAATTCTTTCCATTCTACTTGAATGGAAAGCAAAAAACATTATCTGGTACTGGATTCCTAAGGCTGAATAGTCCCTCATTTCCAAGACCCCCAATTCTAAACTCTAAGGGGTGGTGAGGCGGACAGGGGTTGGGGGAATGGAGGGTTGTGTTTGACTGCAGATATCATCGTGTCCTATGAGAACACTTAATGTTTTATCATGTCCCTGCCATGGACCATGCCCCGGGGCCGTGTGCTTTCTCATTTGATGCTAAGAAGGTCCTAACGGATGAAAAGTAGATACCCAGAGAGGTTGTACATCTAGGAATGGTATAGCTGGGGTTTGCAGCCGTCTGCACAGGGTCCCTTGTGTCTGTGCAAGAGGAATTTACCCAGGCGCGCCAGAAATGGGACTGCAGTGCTTGTCTTCAGTCAGTGCAGAAAGCCACGAGGGTCCTGGATGCTGGTGGATTTTGGAGAGAGAAATGCAGTGGCCTTTGGCTCCTTTGTGCTGCAGCTGTCTGCACTTCTTCAACTCTGAGCACATTTGTCGATGGATTTCCAGAGCCACTGCAGTATCTCCACCTGTTCTTTTTGCTTTTATAGATTGCCAGTCACTGGGGCATCCGGGTCCTGAGCATTTGGGGGGGAGAGCCATCTGCTTAATTATTTCCATTCCCCAGACAAGGAACACAGGACACCAACATGCTGAGCTGTTGGTCTGGGCAGGCTGGCTTGAAGCAGAACGAGACAGCAGGAGTTAGGGCCCTCAGCCGCTACCACTGCTCAATTCTGGGGAAGCAGGAATCAGAGGGTAGGTCATCTGATGTCTCTTGGCCTCGGTTTCCTAGCCTGTGTAGAACTTTGGCCAGCGTGGTCTCTGATGGCTCTTTCAGGCCTCATCATCCAAAGAATAGCTTCTATTTACTCATTCAGTTAATATTTATTAAACATCTACTGTATGCCAGGCATCCCTGCTGAAGGTGCTGGAGATACAGCAGACTACAAAACAAAAGCTCTGCCTTCTTGGGGTTTACCTTTTAGGTGGAGACAAAAAAAAAAAAAAATTAAACACACAGATATATAAAATGTCAGATAGTTCTTAGTGCTATGGAAGATAAAGAACATAAGAGGGGGATGTAGTGTGTGTGTATGGAAGGAGGAGCTAGTGTTTTATTTAGGGTCCTAAGGGAAGGCTCACTGATAAGGTGGCACTTGAGAAGGAAGAAAAAAGTGAGCCATACTGCCTTCTGAAGTTTGCTTTAGGTAGTTGGGATGGCAAAGATAAGAACCAGGAGATGGGAGTATGCTGCATAGCACTTACAGTGTGTCAGACGCTGTGCTAAATGCATTATGTTATTTAATCCTGTTATCACTGTATTTTATTTGAAGAAGCTGAGACTCAGAGAGGTTCAGCGATTTGCCCAAGGCCACACAGCTAGTGGGGAGTGGAGCTCAAATTCAACTGCTCGTCTGAACCATCATGCTGCTTCCCACTCAGGGACTCTTTTGGAACTAGTGTTTAATTCATGACCTAGTTCTTTTGATTTCTTGGGGATTAAGTGACAACTGTGGCAGTGACTCCTGGTCCCTGAGTTGCCTGTGTTGGGGAAAGAGCTCAGGGCCTGAAGTTCCTTTTTGTGAGTGGAAAAAGATAATATGTTTGATGCTGGAAAACCTCATGTTGTGTTTATGGCAAAAGGGTGAAAAAACACCTTCAGATTAGTGTAAACAAGAGAAATGGGAGAATGGGGTAGCCTGAATCCCTCCACCCCCCTCCTTCGCTTTAATTTCCCCATGTTGGGCTCAACACAGCATGTTGTATTATACAGCGATAATTAAAACACTTGGATTAGTGAGCTGAGATTTATAGGGCAAACAGGAGCCAGAGGAGAAACGACAGTCATGTCTTTTATTTGCAGGCAGATATCCAAATTGCCACTTGCTTCCTTTTTCTTCCTGACACTATCACCTACTCTGCTTAATTAGATTCTTTTTTTTCTGTATCATTTCCAACACCCGCTCAGCCTGCTGTTCAGCAGCGAGTTTAGGGAGCTGCATACTGAACCCTTTCCCACAGCCCAGGGAAGATGAGTCAGGAGCAAGGCAAATAAAAGCCAAGGAGGGTGCCTTGGCATCAGGCTTTGGAGCCCACCTGTCTGTCAGCATCGTAGAGCAGCCCGGGAGGGCGGAACCCAGGGCTGCAGAGAGGAAGCATCGCATATGAAACACCCTCTATCTTGTGGGGAGCAGAGAGTGAATTCCCCAAACAGCAGACCACCCCCAAGACAAAAAAATCCCGTTTCAAAACAAATAGTTAAATCATGTTCCCAAATTTTTATTGAATATTTTACTATATTCAAAGTATCATCATAGACTCTGTGGGGGGTGAGGGGTAGAGGGTACTGAGATGAAGAAACTGCTGTCCAAATTTGTCATCTAGCAGAAAGAAGAGTTGAAAATAACTGATGAGAATTTTGGTCAAATTCATATGTTTGATAAGTACTTCTTGAATATCTAGTACATGTCAGGCATTGTTCTAGGCACTTAGGGGACACAGTAGTGGCTAAACACTGGAAAATCCCTGTCCACGTGAATTTACCAGCTCTTGGGCTGGGGGATGGGGCAACAGTGAATTCATCACTAAAGAGCCTAAGAACTATGGAGAGGGATGCCTGGGTGGTTCAGGTGGGTGCACGTCCGATTTTGGCTTAGGTCATGATCTTGAGTTCGTGGGTTCTGGCCCCATGTCAGGCTCTCTGCTGTCAGCACAGAGCCGGTTGGATCCTCTGACTCCCCCTCTTTTTGCCGCCTGCTTGTGCGCTCTCTCTCAAAAATAAATAAACATTAAAAAAAAAAAAACTATGGAGAAAAATTAAGTGGAAAAGGTGGCTAGGAGAGTCCTGGGGCTGGTCATTTTATTTTTTTAAATTTTTTTTTTTTAACGTTTATTTATTTTTGAGACAGAGAGAGACAGAGCATGAACGGGGGAGGGTCAGAGAGAGGGAGACACAGAATCTGAAACAGGCTGCAGGCTCTGAGCTGTCAGCACAGAGCCCGATGCGGGGCTCGAACTCACGGACCGTGAGATCATGACCTGAGCTGAAGTCGGAGGCTTAACCGACTGAGCCACCCAGGCGCCCCAAGGGCTGGTCATTTTAAAAACAAAAAGGGTGAAGGCAGCACGCCCTGGTGCAGACTGACAGATCTGATAGGGGATCTGGGCTTCCGCACCTGCTAGCTGTGTGACCTTCACGTTTCTGTAATCAATTGGTCTGAACTTTATTTTTCTCACCTGTACAATAGTAGGACTGGTCATAGACACTCATAAAAGGATTAAATGAGGCAATATATATATATATATATATATATGTATTATTAGGAGCACCTGGGTGGCTCAGTCAGTTGAGCGTCTGGTTTTGGCTTAGGTCATGATATTGCAGTTCGTGAGTTTGAGCCCTGAGTTGGGCTCTGTGCTGACAGCTCAGAGCCTGGAGCCTGGAACCTGGAACCTGCGTTGGATTCTATGTCTCCTTCTCTCTCTTCCCCTCCTCCGCTCATGCTCTGTCTGTCTGTCTCTGTCTCTCAAAGATAATAAATAAATATTAAAAAAAGAAATATATAACAAATATAAAAATATATTAAATACATATATATAATCCATACCTAATTAGGGCTCAGTGAATGCTTGCCATTTTCAGCATTATATGCTTATAAGAAGGTCATGCAGAGCTGAAGGCACAGTGAGTAGTTACAGTTGGAAAGAAAAGGGTCGTTAACCACGTCCCCCTTCCCTCACAGTTTGCGCATCCACCCAGAAGGCAGGAGTGTGGGTGCGCTCCTGTGGCAGGCAGCATCAGGACTGCAGAGGGTTTAGGTCCGGGTTTGGTACGCAGGCTGTATAGGCGGGAGCTGGAGGATTGTCGAGTTCTGCATTCACTCTTAAAAATTATTTTTCACATGCTTGGTGTTCACCCTGATACTCCACAACCAGCGTGGCAGGGGGGTTGGGGCTGCCCACTTGACAAACGGGAAAACAGGCACAGGATGTGAGTGCCTGGCCAAGGTCACCTCTAGTCTCCAGAGGAGATCTCCTGCCGGCCTCAAGATGAGTCATCCTGGAGTGTTGTTCCCGGGGTGAAATCACAAAGGAAGGAAGGCTTGGATTTATTGCAGGCAGCCCGGGAAGTTTCCTGTTCTTGAGAAATCTCAGAAACAGTAACTCCTCCACCTGCAGGGCTTTGTTCTTCCTAGATCAACCTACCTCGGAGCCCCCCCGAACCTCCAGAAGATACAGGGTCTGATATGGGGCTAGGGCGAGGGCAAGGGTAGAAAGCCTTTGACATAAACAGAGGAGGAAGAAAGAAGAAGCCGTGTAGGGGTGGAGAGCTTGGGCCCTGGGGTCAGACACATCTGGGTTTGGTGGTTCTGCCACTTACCAGCTTGGGCAAATCACCTAGCCCTCTTCGAGCCTTAGTTTCCTCATTTGTAAAGCGGAATAGTAATGGTCTATAACTTACAGGTTATTGGGAAAGTGAAATAAGGTCATGTGTGCCAAGAGTTTAGCCCAGTGCCTGGCAGTAGGATGAAAAGGGGGCAGCTGGGTAAGGGAGAAGGGGTGAGAGGGCCCTCGGTTGTGCATCCCTCCAACGCCAGAGCAGTTAGATGAGGTCTTGGTGAAGTTCTTTCCACCCACGGCTTCTGGAGTCAGTCCCACGGGAGGTGCGTCTTGACCCCCTAGGAGTTTATGCTGGGCCCAGCAGAGCAGGACCAGTCAAGTCTCCAATGTCTTCCTGCTGTTGCTCACCGCATCGTGGTTCACTGGGCACGGCGGGCCTGGGGGGCGGAGGGCCCCCTCGGTTCGCTTGCTCCCCCTCCTTTTAACCTTTGCTTCTCTGGCTCAGACCCATTATTCGTCCTGTTGCTGTTGACTCTATATAATGAAAATAATTGAGCCTGTCTCCACCGATGACTGTCTAGGAACAAAGCAAGCCTGGCCCAGTCATCTGCCTCTGATTGAACACACCCCACCTGCTGCAAACGGTGCTGCTGGAGCCTGGGTTTAACCCGGGCTGCACTGCTAGGTGCACTTTGCAGCGTGGCTGATGCCCTACTGGACAGCCTCATGCTTTGCTGAAGGGTGTCTAAAGGTTCTGGGACCAAGGCGCAGAAGCTCTGAGGACACCTCTAAGCGTTATCCAAAGCCCTAATTGTGTTCTCCAGTTAAGCATCTGCTTTTCATCCACCAGCCCAACTTCCTTGCCGCGCCCTGTCCCATTGGATGTAGATTTCTCGAAAAGAGATAACTGAGGGAGCTAAAGAGTTACCTGGGCTTGGGGTGGGGAAGCTACTGACGCTTCTCAGATTTTTCTGATTTTTATGTAAATGTTCCAAGAGCAGATCTCAGAGGAACAGCACTGCCCAGCAAGAGTGGGCAGGGTTGTTGATTAGAGGGATCTTATTTAATTGTATTAGTCTAGTCCAAAGTCGCATTTGTATCTGTATATTTTGCTAAGATAATATCACAATCTTATGTGAAAACAACCCCACCATCCTGTCTTCTTATCTCTAAAAGGACCCTGCCCTTTTGCTTGGGATCCACTCTCCTCTTTACCCTTGCACATAATGTGAACTGGCTCTCCCGGGGCCAGGACTGTGCTAAATGTTTACATATTTTCCACTTCCACCAAATGCTTGCAATAATTCAAGAAGGAAGGAATTATTATCCCCGTTACTTTAACGAAGAAAGTGAGGCTCTGAGGTCTGGTCATCATAGTTAGCAGAACAAGGATTCAAACCCAGGTTTGATTCTATCCCAAGTCTGCAAATTTAGTGATAGATATGAGTGTTTTCCATTCACCATGATACTATAAACATTTCCCCATGTTCCTTTATAGTCTTCCTAATTCTTGTTTAAAATAGGAACCTCAGGTTACGTGACATAAGGCTACGTGACATAAGCCAGTCAGAAAAAGGCAGATGTCATATGTTTTCACTCGTATGTGGAATTTGAGAAACTTAGAAGACCATAGTGGAAGGGAAGGAAAAATAAGTTACAGAGAGGGAGGCAAACCATAAGAGACTTTTAAATCCAGAGAACAAATAGAAGGTTGATGAGGGTGGAGGGACTGGAGAAAATGGGTGATGGGCATTGAGGAGGGCACTTGTTGGGATGGGCACTGGGTGTTGTATGTAAGCGATGAATCACGGGAATCTACTCCTGAAGCCAAGACTACACTGTATGTTACCTTAAGTGACAATAAATTATTTTTAAAAATAAAATAAAATAAATAAGATAAGAACTTCAGATTCCCCAAACCATCACTGTGTGACCATCTTCTTCTTTTGGGTGTTTGTGGACAAGGGCACTGGCTAAGGGCTGCTGAGCAGTGGTAGTAGCAAAGGGCACCGTGTGGAGGGTGGAGGGCTGGGCTCTTGGAACCTGGCACACATTGCCGCTGAGAGGAGCACACAGACCTGCTACCACGTCCGCTCGCTTTGACCCTGGCCACTGGGGCAGGCAGCCCCTGCATGCTCGCTCTCTATTTCACCTGTGTGATTGGGGTGGGGACTGGGTCAGGGCGGCAGCCGGTCTCTGCCCGGGTGGGGGTGGTAGGGAAGGTGCAGTCCCCTTGAGGTAGACGGAAGTAGAGTTTCTATCCCCATCTTACAGAAAAGAAACCTGCGTCTCATGGATGTCAAGAGACTTGCCAAAGCACAGCTCTGACATGGCAAGGTGAAGAGCAAGGTGTTGGCATCCTGACTCCTGTGCCATTCTCCTCCGTCATCCTGACGTTTGTCTCTGCTCTTCTGGGTATCTCCTCCAGACCACTTCTCTTCCTGGTACATGGGGATGCTCCTCAAGTAAAAAACCGCGTCTGTAAATCCACACCAGATACTGGTGGTACAGCAAGGCTAGCCCCGTGGAGAAAACAATTTCTTTTTCTTTTTCTTTTTTAAGTTTATTTATTTATTTTGAGAGAGAGAGAGAGAAAGAGGGAGTGTGTGTGTGTGTGTGTGTGTGTGTGTGTGAGCAGGGAAGGGGCAGAGAGAGAGGAAGAGAGAATCCCAAGCAGGCTTTGCACTGTAAGCACAGAGCCCAGTGCGGGGCTTGAACCCACAAACCATGAGATCATGAGCCAAAACCAAGAGTCGGATACTTAACTGGCTGAGCCACCTAGGCATCCCGAGAAAACGATTTCTAAAGAAGGGCAGAGTAGCTGGCAGGGAAAACCAGGAACCTGTTTCTGAAAAGCTTCCCAGAAACAAGGTGGAGTTTTTCATCTTGTTGGCCCAGGATCATGGCTCAGATTCCTCCTGTAAATCTTTAGGATTTAATGTGGCCACTCAGCCTCTGTCCCAAGAAATGCAGTGCTGCTAGAAACACCTTTTTCAAGTCTAAGCAATGATCCTGCACAGTTTTCTTTCATAAGAGAAAAACCTGAGACCCTTAAAAGAGTGTTTGCAAACAGCATTGAGTTCTTAGAATGACAAGACAGTTTTAAGACAACAACAACAACAACAACAACAACAACAACACATTGTCTATGTCAACTCTTCAGCTCATCAATATGAAATGAAGATGAAGATTCATTTATGTGAATAGACCATTTTTTGTTGGGGGGGGGTTGTTAAAAATTCATATGTATTTGTTAATGGAATCATTTTCACATGCACAATGGGGGAAAAACACCAAACAAAAAAACAAGGCTCATAAAACCTTTCCTGGAACAATCAGCAAAGGAGTGAGTCCCTGAAAATGCAGATTTGTGGTATTATCTTTGCATATTGGCAAAATTCTCCTGGCCCTCCAATAGTGTGTTATGGACCTAATCTGCTGTTATATTGGTTTAGCATCCTCTTTTAAATTATGCTTTTCCTAGACCATGTTTATCTGCCCTCACTCTGAGCCACCTGTGTTGGCCCACTTTGCACTCACCATGGCCTTGAATCCTTACAACCCTTACCCCTTTGAAATAGCCAGGGTTCCTCACTCTATGAAAACACAATGAGAAACTAGAGTTTTGCAACATAAGGGCCCCAGAGCTGTAGTTAAGAGTGATGACCAAACTCTGAAAAGCTCCTAATGGGAAGTTAGTGGGAAAAGCAGGACCTGAATCCAGCTCTGGATGACCCCTAACACATACTGTTTTGCACTGCTCAGTTCTGCCTTAAATTAGCAAACCTGTGCTGAGCCCCTTCTGTGGAGTAAGGTGCCCTGTTAGGCACCTTGAAGGATATGCTAAGGTGAGTCAGAATGTTTATCCTCTTCAAGGCACCTGCAATCTAGCCTGGGTTGGAGGGTTATCCTTTCTTCTATAGAAACATTCATTAATTTGTGTTTTTTTAATGTTTATTTATTTGAGAGAGATAGAGAGCGAGTGGGAGGGGGCAGAGAGAGAGAGAGAGAGAGAGAGAGAGAGAGACAAAGAATTTCAAGCAGGTTGTGCACAGTCAGGCTGAGCCCGATGTGAGGTCCCGAACTCATGAACTGTGAGATCCTGACCTGAACTCAAACTGAGAGTGGGATGCTCAACCGACTGAGCCCACTAGGCGCCCGAAACACATACCAACTTGTAATCCTCATTTTACAGTAAGAAACTCAATCAAAGAGGTCAGGTGACTTGCTGAAGTTCACATAGCTATGATGTGACAAGACTTATTAAATGGGTGTTGGCCAGAGGCCCACAGTAGTCCAAGCCTCTTATGTGGGCCATCACATTCCTACCTGCTAGGCAGGTGGTAGGTCAGAGCTGCACTTAAAGGGCAGACAGGGGCCAAAGTGGCAAGTACTTAGAGGGTATGGTGCTCAGTGCTCCTGAACTGGCGAGAATTTCCAAAAGAGCCCTATCCCTTCAAGATGCCTGTAGACTCCTGGGTCCGTTGTCTTACGTGCAACAGAACTCATGGGCTCACCTGCCTGGCTCCCTGTGATGAAGAGTCCCTGCTTTGGCAAGCAGACGCAGGAGACTTCTGTCCCCAAAGATTTTCCTGTAGGACAGAAGCCACCAAGGCCTGCTGAGTTGGGCTAGGCTGTACTTGCTTTAGGCTGTGTAAGCCAAGGAAAGCCTGGAGGAGCAGAGGAAGGAGGGCAGGCTTGGTAGATGCCCTTTGCTGTCAGAGAGCAGTTAGCTCCACCCTCCCCAGGCCTGGGTTTTCCAGGCCCCACCCCCCCGCAGGGGTTACTTGAACTCTCAGCTTGTCTGCTCAGCTCTGCGTGGGCATGAGGATGACTTCGACTCCCTTTGCAGTGTTGGGAGGGGAGATGAGAAACGATCGAGTCCATTGGTGGACTCAGGGTTGATGCTTCTCATGTTTCCTTCCTTTGAATTTCTAGCTGGTCAATAAGCCCTATAGGACTTTTCTGCCATCTTCACATCTGCAGTGACAGCATTTCCCTGTCCCACACTCTAGGCTCCTTGATGACTGCCCCGCTATACATGGATTTCATTGGAGATGTGCACATTCAGAGTTAAAAGATGCTGGGGTGCCCATGTATCATACCAGGCATGGAGGCAGTGAGGCCATTCTTTTATTTGGCCTTTACAGTCACCTAGTTTGGGTGTTCCTCCTATCTTCTGCCTCATTGGCTGTGTGACCTAGGTTATGTTATTTAACCCTCCTGTGCCTCTGTTTCCATATTTGCAAAATGGAATGAGAGTAGTACTTTTTCCCAGAGATGCAGGAAGTATTCAACACAGTAGTGCCTCAGAGCCCCGTGGCACTGGTACGTGCTAGGAAATGTTATCTAAAACACCAAATCCAGCTAGGAGGGACTGTAGACATCAGGGCCCACCTTTTAATTTGTTTAAATTAATTTATTAAGTAATTGACAATACTGATAAGTAATAGCAATCGCTGATTGGGGCTCTTGCCACGTGCCAGGCACTGGGCTGCGTACTTTCATACATTAAGTTACTGATAAATGTGAAGGTGCACCAAGTTCTTTTCCAAAGAGGCAGCCACCATCACCAATACTCTGTGCATCTTTACCTTTGTCCTCTGTGAGCATCCAGATATTTAAATCTTTTTTTACCCCTTCAGCTTCAAATTTGAGAAATCTCGACAAATTGTCATAAAAGTGCTTATGCTGTGGAGCTCGTGGGTGGTTCACTTGGTTAAGTGTCCAACTTCAGCTCAGGTCATGATCTCATGGTTCCTGGGTTCGAGCCCCATGTCAGGCTCTGTGCTGACAGCTCAGAGCCTGGAGCCTGCTTTGCATTCTGTGTCTCCCTCTCTCTCTGCCTCTCCTGCTCACACTCTGTCTCTCTCTTTCTCTCAAAAATAAATAAACATTAAAAAATGTTTCAAAGAATGTAAGTGACTGTAGGGGTGCCTGGGTGGTTGAGTCAGTTACATGTCTGACTCTTGGTTTCAACTCAGGTCGTCATCTGAAGGTTCGTGAGTTCGAGTCCCACATCTGGCTCCGTGTTGATAGTGTGGAGCCTGCTGGGATTCACTCCTTCCCTCTCTGTCTGCCTCTCTCTCTCTCTCTCTCTCTCTCTGAAAATAAAAAATAAACTTTAGGGGCGCCTGGGTGGTGCAGTCGGTTAAGCGTCCGGCTTCAGCCAGGTCACGATCTCGCGGTCCGTGAGTTCGAGCCCCGCGTCAGGCTCTGGGCTGATGGCTCGGAGCCTGGAGCCTGTTTCCGATTCTGTGTCTCCCTCTCTCTCTGCCCCTCCCCCGTTCATGCTCTGTCTCTCTCTGTCCC